>NW_007231694.1:221060-221942 GCF_000164805.1 Carlito syrichta | reverse complement strand
AGCTGCCCAGGCGGGTCTCGAACCCTCGGGCTCAGACAATCCACTCACCTCAGCCTCCCAAGGCGTGGGATTACAGGCTGAGCCACCGAGCCCGGCTGACTCCACATCTTTACAATTGTGAATTGAGACCGCCATTTTTAAACAGGCAGAATTATGAACTCTATGTCTAATCAAACGAGGCACACCCTAAGAGAGGTAGAAGGAATGTCTAGAGCAGGGACCACCAATCGAGGATACAGGAAGGGATGAAGAAAGAATCCTGCAGCCGTGTGTTTCAGGCAAGTTCATGAAGGATTGCATCACTAAGGCAAACTCTCCCCTGCCTAACAGGGGAGGTGAGGCCCACAGGCAGGCAGAGGGGACATCCCCAGATCTGTGTTGGTTCTGAGAAACAGAAGATGTAGGGCTGAAGGAGGAATTACCCAGGAAACCATGTTTCTAAGAAGTCATATGATGATGTTGTATCTTTTTAATTATAAAATGAGAATGCATCACCCACACAAGAGTGAGAGAGCCAAGATAAGTCCATGTCAGGTCATTTCATGTAAATGAGAGAAACTGAACAATTAAAATCCCAATCCTTGCTGGATGCAGTGGCTCGTGCCTGTAATCTCAACACTTTGGGAGGTCGAGGTGAGAGGACTGCTTGAAGACAGAAGTTCAACATCAGTCTAGGCAACACAGCGAGAACTCATCACTAAAAAAATTTAAAAATTAGCTAAGTACAAGTGCGTGTCTGCACTGCAGTCCAAGTTACTCGGGAGGCTGAAGTGAGAGGATCTCCTGAGCTCAGGAGGTCGAGGCTACTGCACTCCAGTGTGGACAACAGAGTGAGACCATGAAAAAGAAGAAGAAAGAGGAGGAGGAGGAGGAGGAGGAGAA
>NW_007231694.1:176382-221040 GCF_000164805.1 Carlito syrichta | reverse complement strand
AGAAGAAGGAGAAGAAGTAGTCCCGGGACATATTCCTAAATCCTCGTGACTGAGAAAGATTGAAAAATGAAAGGATATTGGGAATATACCTGGAAGAACTCAAATCACTCTATAAAAAATATACAACTTGGTGAGACCTCATTTCTACAATAAATCAAAATTAGCCGGGCATGGTAGCGTGCGCCTGTAGATCCAGCTACTCGGAAGGCTGAGGCGGAAGGATCACCAGAGCCCAGCAGGTCGAGGCTGCAGTGACCAGGAGCGGCCCCTGCACTCCAGTCTGGGTGACAGAGTGAGACTCCAACTCAAAAAAAAAAAAAAAAGATACTTTCACACTTATGCTTATTGCAACATTGTTCACAATAGCAAGAACATGGAACCTACCATGTTGCTCATCAAAAGAGGACTCGATAAAAAACATGTGGCATATATGCATGATGTAATATTATGCAGCCATAAAGAAAAACAAAATCATGAACTTTACAGCGACATGGATGAACTGAGTCTATAATACTGTGATCTTTCATGAGCCAAGTCACAGGAAGAAAGTAGAGTCCTTTTGGTGAATGTCAGATAAGACTGAGTTCAGGAAGAAGGACATTAAGTAAGACCAAGAGGGTCCTTTAGAATAATAAACAATGCAATTGACAAAGATATGTCCCAGCTGTGAATATGTATGTGCCAACCACATACTGCTTAAAGAAGTGGTAGTCGGTTGGTCAGTCAGTTACTTTATGGCCTGTAAGCTAAGACTGGTTAAGCTTTTAAATGATTGAAACAAAGAACTGAGTATCACATGTTCTCACTCATAAGTGGACCTTGAACAACTATCGTAATACAATAAGAAAAGGGTTGGCAGTAGTGGGAAACTGCCGGGGGGCGGGGAGGGGTATGGGATTGGCAGTTGAGGGAAACTGCCAGGGGAAGAGGGGCACACCTCATCAACAAGGGTACCTGCATAATGAACATTTGTAAACCTAACCCTGAATTGTACCCAACATCTTTAAAATTTAAAAATTAAAAATTAAAAAAAATAAATAAATGTGAAGATATGAAGGCAAGTCCAAAAAAAAAAAAAAGAAAAGAAAAGAAAGAAAAATGAAACGATGAGCCAAGTCACAGGAAGAAAGTAGAGTCCTTTTGGTGAATGTCAGATAAGACTGAGTTCAGGAAGAAGGACATTAAGCAAGACCAAGAGGGTCCTTTAGAATAATAAACAATGCAATTGACAAAGATATGTCCCAGCTGTGAATATGTATGTGCCAACCACGTACTGCCACATGTATAGGGTCAAAATTCTAGGAGATATATGCAGAATCATAAATAACTATGGTGTTTTTAACTTCTTTTTGTATTTTCCCTAATATTTTAGTATGAAAAGTTTTAAATACACAGAAAAGTTGAAAGAATAGTACAATAAACACCCACATACCCACTCCCCTATGTCAGGGGTCAGAAAATTATGACCCATGGGCTAAATCTTACCCACCAGTTAGTTACTTTTTTTTTTTTTTTTTTAAGAAAGTTGTCGAGATGCTTAAAGAAGTGGTAGTCGGTTGGTCAGTCAGTTACTTTATGGCCTGTAAGCTAAGACTGGTTAAGTTTTTAAATGATTGATAAATAATCAAAAGAAAATGATTTTGTGACACAAAAAGTGTATTAAATTCAAATTTCACCATCCACAAATAAAGTTGTACTTATTTTACAACTGAGCACAGGCACACCCATCATTTATGCTGTGACCGTGGATGGATTCTTGCAACAATAAGTCATTGTGAGCAAGACTACTTGGCCCATAAAGTCTGAAAGATGTGCTTGGTCCTTTATAGAAAATTTTACCAACCTCTCCCTAGATTCTTAAATTAACATTTTGCTATTGTTTCTTCATCACACATTTGCCCATCCCTCTTTCATTTACTAAACTTCCCATTTTTTCAGCTGCATTTTGAAGTAAGCTTAGACATCAATACACTTTACTTGAAAATGCTTCAGCATGCATATGATGAATTAGAGTTCACCAGGAATTTATAGTTCTGTTTTTTAGATAAGATTTACAGAAGGCAAAAAGCATAACTTTAAAGTCTAATTCAAACCTCTATCATGATACGGAATGTTAGCATCAGCTTAGAGAGTTCCCTTATGACCTTTCCTAGGCCTAGGCAACCACAGTTCTTTTTTTCCCCCACTGTCAGTTCTAGACCTTCGTATAAATGGAATTGCAAGGTATGTACTTTTGTGTAAGATTTCTTTAATTTGGCATGATGTTCTGAGAATCACACTGTTGCATGCAATGGTCATTCAGACCTTTTTATCAATCACAGATCTCCCGATGATGGTTGCCCACAGTGGTTCCACTATTTGACTAACTGGACTTAAGCTACTGTTTTGTACCATCCTTTTGGTGCTTTGACTTGTCTTGAGTTACTGTCTTTGACTTACTGTCTTGTGGGGTGGGTGCATGTTTAGGTTTATAAGATCCTGTTGGACATTTGTGTGTTTGTTTATTTTTATTTTAATAGTTTTAGGGGGTATGGATAGTTTTTGGTTACATGGTAGCGCTGTATCATGGCAAAGAAATTGAAGTCTGGGCTTTATGTGTACCAACCGCCCTACCTGTGCACATTGTACCTCATAGGTGATTTTTTCTTCCTCCATCCCTTTCCCCCCATCCCCTTCTGAGTCTCCAATGTCCATTATACCATTTTCCATGCCTTTGTAAATCCTTAGTTTAGCTCCCACTTATAAGTGAGAACATGCAGTCTTTGGTTTTCTGTTTCTGAGTTAGTTCACTTAGGTTGATGTTCTCCATTTCCAATTCCATCCAAGTTGCTGCAAAAAACATGATTCTGTTGGACATTTTCCCAAAGTGGCGGTGCCCTTTTCGTTCCCAGTGTGGGAGAGTTCTGATCATACCACATGTTTACCAGTAATGATGTTGCCATTCTTTCTAATTTTAGCCATTCTCTTGTGATATCTCACTGTAGCTTATTTTCATGAAGTTGAGGATGTTTTCATGTGTTTTTTGGACTTTATATACCTTTCTTTGTGAGGTTAAAAATGTTTTGATTTTTGCCAGGTAGACATCTGTGAAACAACATTTGTGTATTTGCTCACAAATAAACATTACAAGACTAAAGATCTAGCTCTGTAGACAACTTGTGCAATTGGTGAAAGAAAAAAACAGTTCTTTTTAAACATTTAACTTTATTGAGGTAAAATTTGCATAGACCACTACAAGTGTACAGGTCAATGAGTATGATATGACGTAGGTTTGAGATTCATTTTCCTTTTCTCATACGGAACCCTGTTGCTCCAGTACCACTTGTTGGAAAGACTGTCCTTGCCTTCCTTGAATTATCTTGGCATCTTTGTCAAAAATTAATTGGCCGTATATATGAGAGTATGTTCCTGGACTTTCTGTTCTGTTTCATGAATCTTTATGTCTGTGTTTACACCCATACTTCAATGTCTTGATCACTGTGGCTTTATAGTAAGTCTTAAAAGTAAGTACTGTTGTGCAAGTCCTCTCATTTTCTTCATGTTCAAAAACCTTTTTGGCTGTTCTGTGTTCTTTGCACTTCTATGTTAAATTTTAGAATTGGCTTATCAATGTCTACAAAAAAAAGAAAGCTAAAATTTTTGGAAGAGATTTACAGAATTGATATTATTTCTTCCTAAAATGTCTAGTAGAATTCACCAGTGAAGTCATCTGGGTCTAGAGTTTTCTTTGAGGAAGGGTTTTAACCACAAATTCAAGTTCTTTGTAGATTTAGAAATATCCCATTTATTTTTTTCTTGAGTTTTTCAAGAAACTGTTTTTCACATAACTTGCCAAATTTATTGGCATAAAGTTGTTCATACTTTTTTATTACTCTTTTATAATTTACAGTATCTATAGTGCAGTTTTCTTTATAATTCCTAATATGAGCTGGGCTCGGTGGCTCAGCCTGTAATCCCGCGCCTTTGGGAGGCTGAGGTGAGTGGATTGCTTGAGCCTGCAGGTTCGAGACCTGCCTGGGCAGCAAGACCTCATCTCTACAATAAATCAAAAAATCAGCTGGGCATGGTAGCACCTGTAATTCCAGCTACTCGGAAGGTTGAGGCGGAAGGATGGCCGGAAGGATCGCTGGAGCCCAGCAGGTCGAGGCCGCGGTGGCCGGGAGCAGCCATTGCACTCCAGTCTGGGCGACAAAGTGAGACTCCAACTCAAAAAAAAAAAAAAAAAAAATTCCTAGTATGGTGATTTATGTCTTTTCTTCTTTTTAAACATGTCTGATTTTTCTGGCCAGAGATTTATTAATTGTGCTGGTCTTTTCAAAGAACTTAGCTTTATTTTCACTGATTTTTCTGTCTTCTGTTTCATGCACTTCCACCCGTACCTTTATTACATTCTTCCTTCCTTCTTAATTTGGGTTTAACTTGCTTTTCTCTTTCCAATTTCTTGAGTTGCAAACTTAGATAATTAATTTGAGGTCTTTGTTTTCTTCTTACAAAAGCATTTAAAGCTATACACTTCCCTTTAAGCACTACTTCAGCTGCATCTCACAAATTTTGATAGGTTGTGATTTCATTTTCATTCAATTCAAAATATTTTCCATTTTCTTTGTAACTTCTTCTTTGGTCTATGGGATATTTATAAGCATGTTATTTAATTTCCAAACATTTGAGAGATTTTTCACCTAATTCTGTTATTGGATTCTGTTTTAATTATCTTATGGTTAAAAAGCAGATATTGCATAATTTGAACTATTTTGCCTTTATTATGATTTGTTTATGACCAATGGTCTATCTTGGTGAACTTGAAACGTGTACTTGAAAAGAGTGTGCATTTGGCAGTAGTTGTGTGGAGTTGAGTGTCAATAACTATTAATTAGGCAGGATGGTTGATAGTGGTTGATACTTTGTTCCTGAGTAAGGAATTTATTCTTACTAATTTTATGTCTTCTTATTCTATCAATTATTAGGAAAGGAACATTTAAGTCACCAACTCTAATTGTTGATTTGTCTGTTTTTGTTTTTAGATGTTAGCTTTTCTTTGATGTACTTTTGAGATTCTGTAACTAGGTATATACACATTCAGGATTGTTATGTTCTCATGTCAGATTTATCCCTTTATTGTGCTGACATGTTGCTCTTTTTTCCTGATTATATTCCTTCTTCTGAAGTCTACTTTGCCTGAGAGTGACATGGCCACTCCAGCTAATTTCATGCCTCACATATGCATAGTGTATATTTTTGTATTATTTTGCCTTTTATCTGTGTCATTATGTGTATTTAAAGTGGGTTTCTTGTAGACAGCATAAACTTGTGTCCTGCTTTCTTGTCCAATTTAACAATCTTTGTCTCTTAACTGGAATGCTTAGCCCATTTATATTTGAGATAATTTGGGATATGTTTGGGTTTAAATCTACCATCTTGTAATTTGTTTCATTTGTCCTATCAGTTATTTGTTCTTTTTTCCTTTTTTTCTCCCTTATTTTGATCAAGCGAATATTGAGTAGTTTTTTATTATGCTAAAATATACATAATATAAAATTTAAATTGAGTAGCTTCTAGCATTTCATTTTATCTTTACAATTGGTGTATGAGTTGTACTTTGTTGTTTTGTTATTTAGTGGTTGCTCATTACTTTTTGGTGGGCATCTTTAACTCACCCAGTCTATCTTCAAATGACAGGACATCTTTCCAACTATGTAGTAGAAGAAGCTTACAACCACAACTGTATCCTTTCATTTTTCCCATGCCTTCTTTTGTACTATTGTTTTCATGGTTTCAGTTTTACACATAAGGAATCCCACAGTATATTGTTATCATGTTTCAAGAAGTTCTTTTAAAATCAGAGTGTCATGGAAAAATAATTTTTAAATATAAATATCAGCAACACAAAGTGTCAAAATGGCATTGCAAACACATTGCTTCTTCCTCTTGCTTCCAGAGTGTACCATTTATACTTCCATGGCAGCATTTTTTTCCTGCTGTTATTATTTGTTTGTTTCTCTCTTGCATTAGACAATAAAGTCCTTGAGAAAGAAACAATATCTATTCATCTTGTAACCTCAGTACAATGCTTGGCGCTCAGTGGGAGGTCAACAAATGTACTATTACTAATTTCCTGACTGCCCAAGTGGTTGACTTACTGAATGAAAGAATAATGAGACTGCAAAATCACACATACTAAACACAGACTGAGACATGCTCTACCCGAAGAACAGATAAGCACCCTGTGCCTTGATGACTGTTATATGCACCTTCTCCTCTCCGTTCTCACTTCCCAGTCTCTCCTTTCAAATTTGGCAAGAGGGAGGAGGAGACTATGGACCATCAAAGTATGCTTCAAAGCAACCTGATTTAAAAAGCCACAAATCAACAGCTAGGAGGACACGACTTGGTTGCCTGCCAGGACTGCTGGGCATGGCCCATTGGGTGCGTCATTGTGTCTGGAGGCTTTGGGTGTGTTTTTGTGGTGAACAAATTCGACTGTAGGTGGGGTCTGGGAACAGAGACTGGGTCACTCTGGATCTGTGTTCTAGCTGGTCTGGAAAGTGTCCCAGAGCCCCCAGCTTACTCCTGATCTTATTGGGGAAACTTGGCAGATTCCTCAAATGCAAAGAATTCTCTGCAACTAAGCTAGAACATTGAATGCTTAATAATGTGGATAGTGTTAATTATTTGGGTTGTGGAAATGTCATGTCTAAAGCTTTAAGGTTTTACCCTGGATGTTTTCTAAAGCAACTGGGTGGCACAGGAATAGTTAAAGCTAGCTCACAATGTGCAACAGTGTTCTCAGTTCTTCTGAAAATGAGGATGTGGAAATATTTCTCTTCTAGAATTTTGAATGCAGAACAATTACAGCATTATAGCTTTCACTCTGCTTTGCTGACCTTTTTCTAATTTTCTAATCCTTGAAATGCTGGGATGATTGGAGAAATGTGCACAATATGCTTTAATAAAAGTTTCTGCATAAATAAATAAAAAACCAAAAATAATATTCCCCCACCCCCCACCAGCTAACTTTAACCTTCTATTACAGAAGATAACTTAATTAATAGAGGGATTGTTGAGGTATATATACATTTTTTAAGCCAACAAATTTTCTTCAAAATGCAAAATTAAGATTAACAATCTTGCTGTTTCCTGTTTTATTTATTTAGCACATGCTTATTAAACACTTATGTGGGAGAGAAGGGTTTTGTCACCCATTACGAAGGTAGAAGGCCTGTGGAATCACAAGCCCAAGGGGAGGCAGGTCCAGCCAAATGATCACGAATTTGCTCTAGACTTCCTTTTGTCTTTCCCTGTGGTGGTTTTAAACATTCTTTTATAGCCCAGGAACATGCTGTGCAGAGATCTAAGTGGAAGAGGAGTCTCTGGTCACAGTGAAGCAGGAACTCACAGCTCTTAACACCAGCCCACTGCCCTCCTGAGCCTTGGGTGGTGGATGGTGGAAAACCATTGACTTTAGCTACTGTCTTCATTTAAATGCAGAGTAATTGTGGCCCAGAGGAATTTGGAGACTTGGCAAGGCCCCACTCTACTAAGGAAGAGCTGGCTCGATGAAGGTCTTCTGACTCTGGGTCTGGGGTGGTCTTTCCCTCAAGCTCACATTCTCGAAGTGGAGAATGGTGTGGGAGGGGAGGGTCTGCCTTGGGCTGTGGCCAAGTGCCAGCTGTAGTAGTGGTCCCAGCATCCAGGGGACCTTGGAATCAGGAGCCTCTCTGAGCCTCAAGGTGAAGGACAGGATCACATGAAAAGTCATCTGGTCCATTTGGGCCCTCACCGGTGTGGAGAGCTGCCAGGTGTGGTGACAGGGGTGAGGACCCCCTAATTTAGAGGATGCACGGGACTGGCAGTGGGTCCAGGAGGTCATCCAAGGGGAGTCAGGACAGGGCATGTACCTCAGGAAACACGCCAGGTGCCTCATGGGAAGGAGAGGCAGCACATCTATTCCAGAAGGACATTTCAGATCACCATCTAAGACCACTCCTACCAATGATTCCACCACGGTCTCCTTTGCATTTAAAAGGTCATCACCCCTGAGAGCTTAGAGCATTCTGGAAATATTCAGCCTCATTCAACCAATTCAAAAACTACTCCAAGAAATTGAGCTAGATTTTGTTTTAGAAGTTCCAATAACTCTTCCAAAATGATCTGGTACCATTTATTAAATTACTACTCTGGGATATTTAATGACATCCTGGCACCTGGGAACATTGATTTCATCTCATAACACTCTCTAAAGTGTATGTGTGTGTGTAGGGGGATGTGGGGGAGGATGTCTGTGGGTGAATGCATGAAAGAGACAGAGAGAGAGAGAGAGAGAGAGAGATTTATTGGGGGGGCAGTAATGCATACATACAAAGGTTTATCTTTACCTCTGAAATGTAGCTTACTCCTCTCGCAGTGGCTTGAATTAGCAGCTGGTTCTATTTGGAGGAATTACTAGCTGCAATTTCTTTAAATTGCCATTAAAACTCCATTATCATAAAAGGCTGTGTTAGTCCAGGACTCTGAGATGCAACCACCTCAAATCAGCCTAAGCAAAACAGGGAGCTCCTTGGTTCACATAAATGAAAGTCCAGTGGCACCCAGGTGACCCCTGACAGAACTCTAATGATGTAATTAGTCTTCTTCCCACCCACTTCCTGTCCTTCTGTCTCTCAGAGATGCTCCAGGGCCAGGCTTGAGGGGCAGCTGGCTGAGCCTTGGCTCTACCTGCTAGGCGTACAACATCAGTGAGGGAGATAACTTCTCCCACAGGCCCCAGGAGGGACTCTGATTGGCCCAGCTGAGTCATATGAACACATTTCAACCAATACTATTGCGGGAGCTGGAGTGCTCCCATCGAAGACTGAACCATGTGGTTGTCCAGAAGTCAGTATTACCTGGGACACGTGGAAGAAATTTCTCTCAGGAAAAAGGGATTGGTTAACTTCAGAAAGGCAGGAAATGATGCTGGACATGCAAACCCTTCCAGATTCTTTTCTTCTGGCTATTAGTTCATCTCTTAAATGACCTTAGTGTTGATAGACCCATGAATAGCACAGATGGTACCACCCTGGTTCTTTCTGGAACAAGGCTGGGTCTCAATACATAGATGTATAACTATACACTGTGTTTTATTTTAAAACATCGTCGCCTGCTGTCTCTGCTGGTGGTGTTCTAATCATATTTAGCTTTTGTCTGGCTTCATTTCTTCATACATAGCCCATTTGTTCTAGCAAGACGCTTCAAACTTGATTTCAAGAATTCTGAGAAATTTAGCAAAGTCATCCCTCAGTGCCTCTAAGTAGTAAGCTTTGAACAATGGACAGTCCGTGCAATTTCTTCTTTTTCCACCTACTGCTCTTGGCTATTTGAATTCGGTAACAGACTGGCCTTCATCCTACCACAAATGCCCCACCCAGGGGAAGCTCCGTGAATATTCCTGCTCTTCCTGGCAATGGCCTTTAAAATGTCAATAGATTTTCTCTTAAGAGCCCCCAAGTAGGCTAGGCATGGTGGGTCACACCTGTAATCCCAGCACTTTGGGAGGTGAGAGCATGACCTGAGCCTAGGAGTTTGAGAACATCCTGGGTAACTTGACAAGACCTCATTTCTACAATAAATAAAAAAATTAGCCAGGCATGGTGGCACGTGTCTGTAGTCCCAGCTACTTGGAAGGTTGAGATGGAAGGATTGCCTAAGCCCAGAAAGTTGAGACTGGTCACCATGAGCATGCCACTGCGCTTCTGCCTGGGTGACAGAGTGAGACTCTGGCTCAAAAAGAAAAAAAAAGCCTCTGGGTACTTGTTTGCATACCTCAGCCAAGCCACTTGCTTCCTGCAGAAACCTCTCGGTTGCTTCAATTCCCCTTTGAAACTTCTCAGCTTCTTGTCTTCTCTTGGTTGCCACGTGAACATTTTAATAAGAAGTTATCTCACATCACACTTTGAAGCAGGCATTATGGAGTAGTAACTAGCCTCTCTAGATCTTTAGCATTAGGGACCCTGTCTTCTGTCATTTAATACTTCCTAGTGGCTTCCTCTCTGCACATAGTGGATGTGTCATGGTTTGTGAATTTAACTCCGATACAGACCTGACGCACTTTCCCCTTCCTTCTCAACCCTGTCCTGCTATTCCATCTCACAAGTTCTTTCTCCTTTGGGTTTCTACACAACCTCAACACTTGATCAAATGCTGCTGCAATGTTTGTGATGTCTAGGATGCATGAACGGGCGTAAGTGTTTGTGTGTTTGAGCATGGGTACACAAGTGCATGGAACTTAGCTACATAAACTGTACTCTAACATCTGAGGTTGGAGACCAAGTTTTCCACACAAAGACTGTTCGCAGTGCTGACCTGGCATGAAAACCTACATCATGGCAGGTGCTTGCTAAGCACTTTTAAATGAACTCAAGACCTATTTGAACATTTACTGATGTGTTTCCCTCCCCATTTCTATTCCTGGCTCTGCACAAGGCCCTCACAGATCACAAACTCACAGCCCTCCACCATCAGCCTGCTCTTATGCTCCCTTAGCCACCATCCCTTTGGGGGCTTGCTGACTGCCAGGTAGTCATAGCCGGAGACTTCAGAACTGCTTCCATGTTTCTTTCTGGAACCTCAAAATAGTGTGCATGGTTTGAGATTCAAGATCTGAACATATGAAACACACTGAGGTATCAATGTGTCTCCTGGGAGAGCTCAGACCTATCAGAACCTTCCCTCCCAGGGATGATGATATGCTTCCACAGAGTTAAGAAAGATCACAAGGTAGCTAGGCAGACACTGTCATCAAAGTCTAAGAACTCACAGTGAAACATTGAAATTGCCAGATGAGTTTTCTTCATCTGGAAACTGACCGGGCTGTTTGTGATGATCCCCATGTCCCTTCCAGCTGAAATGTCTGACTCACAGGGGCACAGTCCACATGGGCAGGACTGGTGAGCAGTGGTTCCAGAAGCAGTCTCTTATACGATTTAGTCCTTATATAACGAACAATCCAATCTGACTTCTTGGAAACATGGGTTTCCTCCAGCAAAATATACTTGGTTTCTTTTTAGAAAACAGGCCATTTTTAAGTGGTTAAAACATTTTTGGAAACACTCTCACATGATTACACTGAATACTTTGTGTTAACATTAAAGCTAAAAATACACCCACTGTTTTTTTTTTTTTTTTCCAGCTGCTTTCAATTTTGACATCTCTTGTATTGACACACTTAGGAGGCTCTCATTTGACAGGTAACTTTATTTGAATTAAACACTTTGGAAGTTGCTTTTTTGTTATGAGAAAATCATTAGAGTGAACAAAAAATTTGGACTTGTTGAAATGTCCAAATGCCATTAGAGATTGATCACTTCACATGATAATCCTTTGGCTTTTGGAGGCAGGGTTGTCTAGTGGTCAGTGCAGAGCCCTGGATGGAGCTGGGGCACTGCCATGTGATGACCTTGTAATCTGGACCACCTGCCTCATCTCCTTTACCTTGAAGAGGACCAGGTTACAGAGGCTTTGCATCCTCAAATTTACCAAATGCTGTGAACATGCTCTCCACAATGGTTGCACCATAGTATGCCCCCACTGAGAATGTGCTAGAAGTCCTGTTTGTCTGCATGCTTGGGTGCACTGGTCATGGACATATACAAAATTTCTGAGCAAGTGGGTGAAGATGGAATGGTCTATCATTGTTTTAAGTTATAGCTCCATGTTTACTGATTAGGTTAAACATCTTTTCATGTTTTCATTACATGTCTGAGTTTCTCCTATAAATTTCCTATTCATATACTTTGAACATTTAAAATATCAGATCTTTTTTTGTTTGTTTTTGATTGGTTGGATTTCTTTACCTACTCTAGATAGTAAATATTTTCTGGTTGAGTTGTGCATATATATTCCCCTAGTTAAACTTATACTAGCATCTTAAAAATGGTGCTCTGAAGAGTATTGTTTTAGCAGTTCTCTTCAAACCTGATTTCAAAGATTCTGAGGGCTGGGTATGGTGGCTCACACCTGTAGTCCCAGCTACTCAGGAGACTGAGGTGGGAGGATCACTTGAGCCCAGGAGTTTGAGGCTGCGGTGAGCTGAGATTGTGCCACTGCACTCTAGCCTGGGTGACAGAGTGAGACTCCAACTAAAGAAAAAAAAATTACCAGTAACATTCTTCTCAGACCTAGAAAAAACAATACAGGAATTTATATGGAAATATAAACGACCAAGAATAGCCAAAACAATCCTCAGCAAAAAAAAAAAGCAGGAAGTATCACACTCCCAGACTTTAAACTTTACCATAAAGCTACAATAATCAAAACAGCCTGGTATTGGTACAAGAACAGGCATATAGACCAATGGAATAGAATTGAGATTCCAGAAGCAAAACCTCAATTTCTCAACCAACTCATCTTCAACAAAGCCTCCACCACCCACTACTGGGGAGAGGAGAACCTATTCAGTAAATGGTGCTTGGAAAACTGGCTGGCCACAAGCAGAAAATTGAAACAGGACCCCATACCGATCCCCATATACAAAAACTAGCTCTAAATGGGTCAGAGACCTAAATGTAAAACCTCAAACTATAAGAAACTTAGAAAATGCAGGAGACACCCTTATGGAAGTTGGAACTGGCAACCAATACCTGATCAAAACCCGAAGTGCCCATGCCATAAGAGATAAGATAGACAAATGGGACCTCATTAAACTGACAAACTTCTGCAAAACCAAAGATACCATCAAGAGAGCAAGGAAACAGTCCACAGACTGGGAAAAAATATTTGCCAACTCCATGTCTGACAAAGGCCTAACATGAAGGATCTATAAGGAACTCAAATGTGCTGAAAAGAAAAAAACAAACAGCCCCATTACAAAGTGGGCAAAAGATATGAATAGATACTTCTCAAACGAAGACATAAGAGCAGCCAGCAGATACATGAAAAAATGTTCAGCCTCACTAGTCATCAAGGAGATGCAAATTAAAACTACACTGAGATATCACCTAACTCTAGTCAGAATGGCCACCATCAATAACTAAAAAAATAGCAGATCCTGGAGAAGATGTGGCAAAAAGGGAATACTTCTACACTGTTGATGGGAGTGTAAATTAGTGCAGCCTCTGTGGAAATCAGTGTGGCAATTCCTAAAAGCTCTAAAAACTGACATTCCATATGACCCTGCAATCCCCCTACTGGGAATATACCCAGAAGAACTCTAATCACTCTATAAAAAAGATACCTGCACATATGTTTATCGCAGCATTGTTCACAATAGCAAGAACATGGAACCAACCGTGCTGCCCATCAAAAAAGGAATGGATAAAAAACAAAATGTGGTACATATACACGATGGAATATTAAGCAGCCATAACGAAGAACAAAATCATGAACTTCGCAGCAACTTGGATGGAATTAGAGTTTATAATACTGAGTGATCTTTCACAGAAACAGAGTTCTGAATATCACATGTTCTCACTCATAAGTGGACCCTGAACATCTGCTGTAATACTATAGAAAAGGATTAACAGTAACTGGATCCTGTGGGGATGGGGGAAGAGTGGAGAGGTAGGATTGACAGTAGTCGATATCTGCCTGGGCAAGGGGGGGACACATTTCATCAGCAAGGGTACCTGCACAATGAATATTTATATACCTAATCCTGAATTGTACCCCACAATTTTAAAATAAAATCATTGAAATTAAAAAAAAAAGAAAATGAAAAAAAAATTCTGGAAATTTAGCATTTTTGTATGTGCTAATTTGTATATGTATGGCGTGGTTTGCATATGATGATAAAGATTATCTATTTCTTGAGGATTTGATAAAACTCCTTTACAAATCTGTCTGGGATCTTCGGGGAGGAAAGATAATTTTGATTATCTTCAATTTATGTACTAGTTACAGGTTTTTTCAGGCTATTTTCTTCTTGATTTGATTTTGGTGATTTTTACTTTTGTGAAAGAGTATCCATTCCATTGCTATTGTCAGAGTCATTGGACAAAGTTATTCATAGTATCCCTTAGATGTTTTTTAATTTTCACTGCAATTAAACCCCCTTTTCATTCTTATTAGTCATAATTTGTTCTCTCTTCCCTTTCTTCCTCTTCCTCCGTTTCCCTCTCTCTCTCCCCTCCCCTTCTATATCATGCTGACCAGAAGTTTGTCCATCTTATTAATTTTTGGAGAGAACCCACTTTTGAGTTTGTTGATGTCCTAAAAATTGCTTATAGGTATACTATTCAGCTGTGACAAATGATGTGTTTTTGTCAGCCATCCATTCAGCGCCAGCATCTCTGATCATTTATCTTGTCATTTCCTAACCCAAGAGTCATTTAGGAGAGCCTTTTAATTTATAAACATACTTTTGAAGGATTTTTTTTGGTATTGTTGATTTCTAGCCTAATTTCATCAAAATCTGAGAAAGTCCTCTGCGACTACTCAGCCTGGGCAACATAGCAAGACCTCATCTCTTAAAAATATATATAAATAAAGAAAAATAGCCGGGCTCGGTGGCTCAGCCTGTAATCCCGCGCCTTTGGGAGGCTGAGGTGAGTGGATTGCCTGAGCCCGCGGGTTCGAGACCCGCCTGGGCAGCGAGACCTCATCTCCATAATAAATCAAAAAATCAGCTGGGCGTGGTCGCGCATGCCTGTAATTCCAGCTACCTGGAAGGCTGAGGCGGAAGGATCGCCGGAGCCCAGCAGGTTGAGGCTGCGGTGGCCGGGAGCGGCCACTGCACTCCAGTCTGGGCGACAGAGTGAGACTCCAACTCAAAAAAAAAAAAAACAAAACAAAAAAAAACAAAACAAAAAAAAAAGAAAAATAGGTCAGGCTCAGTGGCTCAGCCTGTAATCCCAGCACTTTGAGAGGCCGAGGCAAGTGGATTGCCTGAGTCCTCGGGTTTGAGATCAGCCTGGGAAACTTGGCCAGACTTCGTCTTTACGATAAATCAAAAATTAGCCAGGCATGGTAGTGCACACCTGTAGTACTGGCTACTTGGAAGACTAAGGTGGAAGGGTCGCCGGAGCCTAGCAGGTTGACGCTGGCTTGACTGTGAGTGTGCCACTGCACTCCAGCCTGGGTAACAGAGTGAGACTCCAACTCAAAAATAAACAAACAAATAAAAATAAATAAATTAGCTGGGCATGGTGGTGCCCACCTGTAGTTCTAGCTACTCAGGAGGCTGAAGCAGAAGGATTGCCTGAGCCCAGGAGGTCAAAGCTGAAAATTTGTGGAAGCTTTTATTTTTTAAATTAATTGACAGTTATTTAATATACTGCTCTAGGCAATTGGTGCTTGATCCTGTGGGGACCTACTGAGGCAGGCACAGAATTCTCTCAGACTTCTTAATCTTAGGAACAAAGGAGAGAGCTGTCAGCAGGAAAGGAACAGAGCACCCCCAACAACTACTGGCTGAAGCCACAGCAAGACTGAGACAGAAGCCGTGTGGGTCTGGGCTGTACACAAGCATCCGGTGCAGGTTGCTTTCTAATTTATCAGTGTCTATCCTGTATTTATTATTTTCTTCTTTCTGTTTTGTTGTGCTTATTTGGTTGTTCTTTTTCTAACTTCTTATGTCGGAAGCTGAATTTGTTATCTTTTGGCCTTGCCTCTTTTCTAATACAAGCCTTTAGGATTTTAAATATCTCTTTGAGGCTGGGTAATCCCAGCACTTTTGGAAGCCAAAGCAAGAGGATTGCTTGAGTCAAGGAGTTTGAGACTAACGTATCAAGACCCCGTCTCTACTCCCAAAATAGAAATATTAGCCAGGTTTAGTGATGCATGCTTATAGTTTCAGGCACTCAGAAGGCTGAAGTGGGAGGATCACTTGACCCCAGGAGTTTGACGCTGTGATGAGTTGTGATTGTGCCACTGTACTCCAGCTTAGGTGACAGACTCATAAATAAACAAGTAAATAAATAAATCTTTTAAGAAACATTTTATCTGCATCTTTAAGATTTAAGATAGTTTGAATATGGCTAAATATTAAAATATATCCTAATTTCTACATGGTTTCTTTTTTGACCTGTGAGTTTGATGTATATATTAATTTTCAAACATATTCCCTCTCTCCCAAATTATCTTTTGTTGTTGATTCTTAATTATGGGCAACAAATGTGATGATGGTAATGAAACCACACATTTGAAATTTCTTGAGACATGCTCTATGTCTCAGATTTCAATTTTTGTAAAGTTCTGCTTGTGCCTGAAAAATACCTGTGTTTTCTCAAATTGCGGATGTTAGTACCCACCTGTGTTTGTTGGGAACCTATCATTCTAGGGTGTTTGGCCCAAATTTCAACTACCGGTACCTGTGTCTCTGTATCTGAAGATTTTTCTGGAACTCCAGAAAGCAGGGCAGGCTAGAATGCTTGGAAATTGACACTCCCTTGTAAAGCCGCCAAACCAGGAGGGTGGGGCTGGGAAAAGGGCCCCCTGGCCTACAGACCTTATGTGTTTTAGTATCCTGATGAATTGAAACTTTGTCATTAAGTACTGACATTCTTTGTTTACTGTTAATGCTTTGGTTTAAAATATATTTTTCTAATATTGATATATACTATTGGGTTAATAGTTTCCTATTAAAAATTTCTATACATAAACGTAGAGGCCAGACATGTTGACCTCCTGGCACTTTGGGAGGCCAACATGGGAAGATTGCTTGAGCCCAGGAGTTTGAGAGCAGTATGGGCAATATAGCAAGATCTCATATCTTAAAATAAATAAATTAACCGGGCATGGTGGTGCCCACCTGTAGTCCTAGCTACTCGGGAAGCTGAAGCGGAAGGATTGCCTGAGCCCAGGAAATCTAAGTTGCCATGAGCTGTGATTGTCATAATCATGGCTCTGCCCTCCAGCCTGGGTGATAAGTGTGAGAATCTGACTCAATAAATAAATAAATGTAGAGAGAACAGTATAATAAACTACTATGTACTTTGAAGCAGCTTCAAGAATCATCAGTCGATTTATTTTTAGCTTTTTATTTTTAGCTGTTATTTATTTTTAGCTGTTATTAAATAATTAGTTGGTTCTTGGGTTTTCTATTCTGGAGGTTGTTTTTTGTTCGTTTGTTTTAAATCAGACCATTTATTTACTTATCCAGTCATTCTATTTGATCTCTAGCTCAATAATTTCTATGTTTATCTTTATTAATTTCTTCTTTTTACTTTTCTGCCGGATATAAGTTTAAAAAATCAATATACTACTCTTCATTTCCAAGATTTTTTTTTTTTTTTTTTGAGTTGGAGTCTCACTCTGTCGCCCAGACTGGAGCGCAGTGGCCGCTCCCAGCCACCACAGCCTCGACCTGCTGGGCTCCGGCGATCCTCTTGTCTCAGCCTTCCAAGTAGCTGGAACTACAGCCACGCGCTACCTTGCCTGGCTGATTTTTGATTTATTGTAGAGATGAGGTCTCGCCAAGTTGCCCAGGCAGGTCTCTAACCCGCGGGCTCAGGCAATCCACTCACCTCAGCCTCCCAAGGCGCAGGATTACAGGCTGAGCCACCGAGCGCAGCTCATTTACAAGATTTTTAATTGGTTCTCTTTTTATATATTTTTTGCTTATTTAATCATTTCTTCTTTTTAAAATTTAAGTGATTTCTTCATTTTTTTCTTGCCAAAATATTCTATAAAATTAATTTTATTTTAAGTGAATGCGTGTTTCAGGTATTGGTTTTGTTATCTGGTCATTGGGCACTGAATTTCTTCATATGTTTAGAATGATGGTTTGCAAGCTCATTTTGGTGGGAATTTCATTTCTGTTTCTCTCTCTGCCCCACATGCCCACCTCAATTCTGTGCCACCACTTACCAGTTCGCTGCTACCCCCTTGCTCACTTGACCTGTCCCCCACACCCGCAGTGGCTGAGAGCTTGTCCAGCAGAGCTTGCCAGGACTGCCTTCTGTAACCCCTGGCCTCCCTGGGGACCCTAGCGCAGTGGAGCCGTCAGCAGCAGCTTTTTGCCAGGAGCAGCTTTTTCTCAACTGTCTTTGCTGCAGGGCTGGTCTGACCCTTCCTTACTTTAGGCAGGGATGATGGCTCATCAGACACAAGCTGTATGATTCCACTTGTATGAGTTTATATGTTTTCACCAGTTGTCTGCCTAATCTGTCCTTTAAAGCCTGTTTTTAGCACCATGAAGTCATATGATGACAGGGTGAAGCGTGCTGGAAGTGTTGGGCCAGCAGACATGGAGGTACTTTAGTCATATCCATAGAGACAGAAAGTGGGGTTCTAAGAAAGCGGTGGTTCTAAGGGTCTGTGAGGAAGGTGGAATAGAAGGTTTTTGTTTAAAGGGGATGGAGTTTCAGTCTTACAAGATGAGAAGAGTTATGGAAGTGGATGGTGATGACGGTTGCTCAACATTATGAATGTATTTAATACCACTGAACTGTACACTTAGAAATTAAGATAAAAAATCTTCTGTATAGTTCCACAATAAAATTTAAAAAAATATATATATATATATATATAAACGATTATGAATTTGCTTAGCAAGTAGGGCATTCAAAGCCAAGGGTTTATTAGAAAAGGCAAAATTGTGTATGTGTGTGTTGTGTGTGTCTTTTTTGTGTGTGGTTGTGTGAATGTGTGTGGTATTTGTGTGTATGTGGCATGTATATGTGTGTGGTATGTATAGTATGTGAATGGTATATGTGCATGTATCTTTTTGTGTGTGCGGTTGTATGTGTGTACGATGTGTGTGGTGTTTGTGTTTCTATGGTATGTATGTGTGTGTGGTGTGTATAGTATGTGGGTGATGTGTATGTATGTGTCTCTTTTGTGTATGGTGTGCATGTGTGTGGTGTATGTGGTATGTGAATGTGTGTAGTGTGTGGTGTGTGTGTATATATCTGTTTTTGTGTGTGGTGGTGGTGCATATGTGTTATATGGGATCTGTTTTGTGTGTGTGTGGTGTATGTGGTATGTGTATGTGTGAAGTGTGTGGTGTATGTGTGGTATGTATGTGTCTGTTCTGTGTGTGAGTGTGGTAGTGTATATGTGTGTTACATGTGGTCTGTTTTGTGTGTGTGGTGGTGTATATGTGTGTGTAGTGTATGTTATATAAGGTCTGTTTTGTGTGTGTGATGTATATGGTATGTGTATTTTTATAGTATATGTGTGGTGATGTGGTGTGTGTGATATGTCTGTGTTTTGTGTGTGTCTGTGTGTGTGTGTGTGTGTGTGTGTGTGTGTGTGTGTGTGCGCGCCCAGAAGTGAGGGATTCGTGGGTAGATGATGTCATTGTTCTGGTAAGCCTCCCATGTGTATGGATGTGCATTTGGCTGGTGGGGGGAAGAATAGGAGGAGGTTATGAAGGCTCACAATTAAGCCCCTGGGGACTTGGAGGAGCTGGAGGGGCTTCCACAGGCAGCAAGACCCAATTGTTCAACCCACTCATTATTCAAAATTAGATTATTCTGAACCAAAGGTAATGAATACTCAAACCTTATCACTTCCTAATTGTTTTATCACATTTTACTGCTACTTACCTTTTGGAGGTTGTTTATGCCAGTTGTACCCACATGGTGGAAACAGTTTCTGATGGTGTGCCGTTCTGGGAAGGTGTGTTGGTCACTTGACATTTTTTTGTTGTTGTTGAGTTGGAGTATCACTCTGTTGCCCAGGCTGGAGTGCAGTGGCATGCTCATGGCCATTGCAGCTTCGACCTACTGGGCTCAGGCGATCATTCCGCCTCAGCCTCCAAGTTGCTGGAACCACAGGCACACAGTTCCTTAGCAATATATGAAACTATTCTTATTAGATTGTATTTCAGTATTTTAGATAAATCAGGATAAACAAAGTGGTCACTCTAAAACAAATAAACCCAAACTGTTTCTAATATAGGACAAAAAAAATAGATGTAGAATAAAAACTGTCAACTTCTTATAAACAAACTACAAGTTAAGGAAAAACCATAGCAGAGAAATAATATAATATTATTGATGACTTCCAGAACACACACACAAAAAGAAAAAGCTAGAGTTGCCTTTCTGTATTACAGGGAAAATAATTGGCAGCAAATTTCCTGTTCATACATCAAGGAATAACTGAATCTATCATGGCACTTACAATTCAGTGGAAGATTGTGTGGCTAATAAAATGATGGTTAAGATCTACACATTGTCATGAAATGCTGTCATGTTATGGAAGAGGCAATGTGGCTGGTAGAATTCCATATTGACTTCAAAGAAAACAAACTACATAAATTAGACACATACACGATTACTGTGTTTTATGACTGGAGAGAAGGTTACAGAAGTATCTTGTTTTGGTGTGCTTAGGCTGCTTTAACAAAATACTATAGACTAGGTGGTTTGAACAACAGAAGTTTCTCACAGTCCCGGAGGCCACACCCTTAGTGTTCTCCTCTGAACACAGTTTTTAAACTTTTTTTACATATGGGTAGGCTGAGAATTTTCCAAATCTTTAAGTTCTGGGTTTCATTTTGCTTAGTAATTCCTTCTTCAAGTTATTTCTCTCTGCTCACATTTCACTATAAGCAGCTAGGAGGGACCAGGCTGCTCCCTCAACACTTCACTTAGAAGTGTCTCCTTAGCTAAACATCCTCCTTTGTCACTCACAAGTTCTTTGTCACACACACCTTCCACAAAACATTACAACACAAAAACAACTCAGTCAAGTTATTTGCTCCTTTATAACAAGGCTCACCTTTTCTCCACTGCCTAATAATGCATTCTGCATTTCCCCTTGAGACTTTGCCAAAATGGCCTTTACCACTTATGTTCCTACCAGCATTCTACTCATGATTATGTATGTGTCCTCTGAAATGATGGAAGCTTTCTCTCAAGCTCTCCTCTTTCCTTTCGGAGTCCCCACCAGAACTGCCTTTAGCAGTCCCTGCAGGGTAATCTCAGTTTTTTCCAGCATGAATCTCAAAACTCTCCAGCCTCTACATATTACTCTACAAAGCTGCTTCTGTATTTACAGGTTTTTGTTACAGCAGCACCCCACTTCTCAGTGCCAACCTCTGTCTTGAGCAGCATGGCCTGCTGAAAACTAGGTACCAGGGAATTATAAGCAACAGACATTTATTTCTCACATTCTGGAGGCTGAAAGTCTGAGATCAGGATGCTGGAAGGATCAGGTCTGGTGAGAGCTCTCTTCCTGGCTTACCCACAGCTGGTTTCCTCACTTGGTGAAGATAGGGGGGGGAGAGAGAGAGAGAGAGAGAGAGAGAGAGAGAGAGAGAGAGAGTGAGAGAGAGACAGAGAGAGAGAGACAGAGAGAGAGAGAGAGAAAGGGAAACAACTTTCTGGTGTCTCATCCTCTGTGTATTAGGACCCTATTCCCAACATGCACTCTGCCCTCATGGCCTACTCACTTCCTAGTACCATCACATTGGGGATTAGGCCTCAACATATGAATTTCTGGGGCCACACAGTCCACAGCAGATATATACCAACATTTTAGCATGTCTCATGTGAATGCAAGGAGTGAAAGGGTTATATACACATAGAGAGAGAAATAAAGCTCTCTATAAAGATATATAATGTATATCTTTATTTTGCCATAATGAACATGTAGAATTTATCTTATTTTTTTAGAGAGCTTCTTTCTCTTCCTGCTTTCTGAACGATTTGGTTCTAAAGTTCCTCGGTTCCTCGGTGGACTGAGCAGGGTAGATGTCTACTGTTGCACAGGTGGGGGCAGTGGCCAGTTCAGAGGGGGGTTTGGGGCTTTGAGCGGGTGAAGACTGGCTTCCTGGAGGGGAGGTGTGGCATGGGGGTCAGAGCCACAGAGGTTGGGAGGTATCTGTCTGTGGGTGCAGCAGACACAGGGAATGTGTGCCCTGGCGGGGAGAGGACGGTGCCCCATGGAAGGGCTGCACAGTGCAGCTCACTGTGCCTTGTGTCTTCAGGATTCACTCATGGCTTGGACAGCTTGTGTCTATACCGTTAAGAAAAGACAGATCTGTGTAAGTGGGAGCATGCTGGAGGAAGCCTGTCGTGAGTGGTCAGAAGCCTGGAATCAGAATAAATGGGGTCAGGATCTGGCCACCTTGTGTCCTAGACATGCTCTAGGATCCTTTGTGCCTCAGTGAACTTACCTGTAAAATGGGGATCATATTGGGGTGACCAACTTGTCCAGGTTTTAGCACTGAAAGTCTTCTCCCCCAAGTCCTGACGAAACCAGCGTAGTTGGTCACCCAAAATAATTCTCACAGTGCTAGACTGTCCTGAGGAGTAAAGTGCTGAGCTTGGGATTGGCATGGAGTAAAGGTAAGTACCAGTTTCATGAGTTTTCAGAATAATGGAAGCAGTTTTTACAGAGATCTGCTTGGAAGGAAGTGTGTAACATTAAAAATCTACAAACCAGATCTGGGATTATAAACAAGCAAGTCTAAGTGGCTGATCAGAAGTCCATATTTGTATTTCACATAATTCTGTAAGGCCAGTGATGGGCTGAAATGCACACTCCTTCCCCTGGCGAGCATCCTCTAAGTCTAATTTACACAAGACAGCTGCTCACCATGAAAGCAGTGAGGCTGGATACAGTGATGACAGCTCCCTGGAGGGCAGCCTGCTGGCCATCCATGGTCTGAGACCGCCAGGCCTTGAGAGGGTGGGGGACCTCACCAGCCATCTCCTCCTCTGCTGGTGGAAAAGGGCTGTAGGGAGCATTAGCAATACAAGACCACAAAGAGGAACCAGGGTATTTTCTACAGTCAAATCACATTGCCTAGGCTGTGACAACCAGGCAGTCATTTGCTAAGAAGCTGCCTCTTAAATGCTGAGCAAACCTGCAACCAGGAAGAGCTTTGGCTGCAGGCTAAAATAGAAACAAGAGAGGAAGTTAGATAGAGCCTAGCAAGAAAGGTCTGGGGCTAGGCATCTACTCATTTCAAAACCTATCTATCTAACCTTCTATCTCTCATCTATCTATCTACTTATCTATTCATCTATGGATCCATCATTTATTCATCCATCATCTATCCACCCATTTATATATCCATTCCTCTATCTACTTGTCTGTCCATCCATTCCTCCCTTATCTATCTATCTATCTATCTATCTATCTATCTATCTATCTTCATCCATACATTCTCTATCTATCCATCCACCCTTCCATTCATCCATGTATCCATTCTCTGTCAGTCCATCCATCCATCCATTCTCTATCCATCTGTCTAGTCATCCATCTATTCATTCATTCCTTTATTCACTCAAAAAGATGTCCTAAATGTTATTGCTTCATGTGAATTGAATTCACTGATATTACTAAAAAGTTATCTGTGTCTTTAAAAGGCACAAAAAATTTTGTGATGGGTTTCAGTGGAGAGCTAACATTGGTGGGGTCAGAAGCCAACCTTCCCACCTAAGCCCCAGGTCAAGCGCCTGGGGCGGAGAGCCCGTCACAGCCCCTGCAAATGCTTCTGATCACCATAACCCAACTCGGCTCTGAGATGAGAGTAAACTCTTCATCAGGAATATTGAAATCACCCCAAGCACCCTCTGCTGTCCCAGGATTTCAAATAAACTCCCCGTGAGACCTTTAACCATCTATGTGCACCTCAAGAACCTACTTATGAAGTTCTCAGCCACAGTGATACCTCAAGTCTTAGAGTGCAATTACAGAAGAAAAACACTTTAAACTGGCAATAATAGAACTGTAACATTTTAGTTATAACACATTTAAAAATTATATTGTAAATCAATACAATTTGTTTAACTTCACAAAATATATTAATGTAATACAAAATATAATACAACTTTGAAGGAGCACAAAATATGGGGAGATAAAATTATAGTAACAATTCAGTTGCCATCCATAGTGGCTATAAATGTACTATGTAGCTATTTTTTCTGGACAGTGAAGTAATAAACATATAACTTTTTAAAATAAATGATTTCAGCCATCTAGACTACACTTAATTTATGTACAAAAAAAGCAAAATCTTTTCCCCAGAACATCCACCTTTTTTCCCCCTGTCATTGCATAGACATCATTTGGTATAGATTTATAGATATATATTTATAGAAATATATCATTTGGTTTTAGATTTATGTGCCCAGTTGTAGAATCCTTGACAAATAATACTTCTATTATGGACTTCTGAAAAAGATCCAAGAGTCTGCTTACATTTAAGAGCACATCTTTCCATGGGGAATTCTAAAATTATGATGGGTACTAATTTTCCCAGTGAAGAGGTAGCCAGCACTGGCAAAACACTCAGCACACTGTCCCCATGACTTCCCACAGCAGATATCACTAATTAATGAGGGAATTGACACAATGTCTCCACCCCTTCTTTCAGCAGACATTACTAATCAGTTGAGGAATTGGCATGCTATCCCTGCACCATCCCATGGCAGGCATCACTAATAAAGCAGGGCATTGAGTCCTGCTGAATCTAAACTTGACTCCACAGGGATTAAGTCAACGACAGCCCTACTGATTGATCCAGCTGGGCATGCAAGATGATCCCTAACAGTTTTCTCCTCTAGATTAGATTCTCTGTGTTGATGTAAAGCTCTGTCAGGGTCTGGAAACCAACAGAACCCTTAAGTCTCCTTCAAAACTTACTGGACTCAGCCAGGTGTGGTGGCTCACACCTGTAAACCTAGCACTTTGAGAGGCCAAAGAGAGAGGATTTCCTGAGCCCAGGGGTTTGAGACCAGCCTAGGCAACTTGGTGAGAATTTTTCTCTACAATAAATAATAATTTAAAAAATAGTCAGCATGGTGGCATGTACCTGTAGTTCTAGCTATTTGGGAGTCTGAGGCAGAGGGATCCCTGAGCCCAGTAGATCAAGGCTATGGTGGTCATAAGTGTGCCACTGCACCCCAGCCTGGGTGACAGAGTGAGACTCTGACTCTAAAAAATAAAAAATAAAAAGGAAAAGAAAAGAAAAAACAAATCACTGCACTAATATTCTTTACCTATGGAAGACTACCTGGCTCATGACTTGGCTCTTCCCATCTTTCCTTTCCTATCCCACTTCCTTGGCCCCTGAGGTTGCCAGCACAGCTCTGGACACCCTTGAGGCACGACTGACCCACACTGGCCCCTGCACTAAACCCCACCTAGACCCAAGTGGACTCCCCAGGGCCTATGTCATGGATCACTGGGTTTGGGTTTCCAGAGATCACAAGTGGGGAAGAAGACCAAGCCTATGCCCCACCTTCTGGAGGCCAGAGGCTGGGTTTGGAGCATTTTCTTCAACAACCACAATGTTGCTGAGCTCCCTATACTGAGTTCCACAGTTTGGTATGGTGAAGAATTACAGTGAGGCAATCTATCTACAAATGAAACAAAAACAGGCTTTGATGGGTTGGCCTGGGAACCTAACCCCTGCGTCGATGGGAAAATGCATTCTAAATTCTAAACAATAAGCCCGCCAAAGCGCTGACTCTCCCTGCCAACATTCAAGATGCAATGCATGCCTATGGACCAGTGGAGTGGACAGTGTCACCAGCCATGAGTCGCTGAGGCCTTCGCTCTGGAGACTGGGTGAGGAGGGGCTAAGCTCACATGCCTGGCAACTTTGAAAGTCCTTTCTTAAGTGCTCCATCTGGATTTCATAAGAGATTTTAATATTCACAGGGTTTTTTGTTTTTATTTTTGGTTTTTTTGAGTCAAAGTTTCACTCTGTCACCCAGGTTAGAGTGCAGGGGCATGATCACAGCTACTACAGCCTCGACCTGCTGTGCTCAGGTGATCTGTCTCAGCCTCCTGAGTAACTGGGATCCAGGTATGCGCCACTATGCCCGGCTAATTTTTTGATCTGTTGTAGAGACAAGGTCTCACCAAATTGCCCAGGCTGGTCTTATACTCTTGTACTCAGACAATCCTCTCACCTCTGCCTCCCAAAGTGCTAGGATTACAGACATGAACCACTGTGCCTGGCATCACAGTTTTTAAGTTAGAAGTTGTATGATTCTAAAAGACAAATCCTTTGGAAGCTGATGTCTTAATAACAGGGCACATTTTTTTAGGGTTCCCAGTCTGGTTTTTAAAGAGCAAAGTCAGGAGCCCGGGAGGCTGAAACTGATCATGTGAGTCTCTGGCCACCTCTGCTCTGCTCTGCTCACCTGGAGGAGCTGCCTGCAGCCCAGGCTCTCACCGGTTCTAGAAGTCAGGAGAGCTTTCTGTGGCCCTGTCCACCAACTGTTCCATGCTTCATGCCACCTTTTGCACTCAGCTCCACTTTCTGTTACCCAGACACCCTGTCATCACCTGGAGACCTGATGGTAACGAACACCTGCCCATGTCTGCCATGGTAAGGAACGTTCATTTAGACCCCGGGCTGCCTACTTACTGCCTAAAAAAAACCCTTGGACCTGGGGGAAGCACTGCCTAGGTCTGCTTTGCTTTCCTCTGGCTCTTGGATTGCACAAATGACCTTTCTTTTATACAGTCGCTGGGACTGCCCCTGCCATGTGGGCAGGACCCCAACAGTCTTGGAGAACAGATTTGAGATTTGCTCAACACCCTTGAAGAGTTATATCAAATGACAGCCTACAATATGTATGTTTTTCAATCCCAATATGTGAGATAATCTTATGTGGTTTTTCATTTTCCGCATTCTGAATTTATTCAATAGATAGTGTGGCTATAAGATTCTGCCAGTGTTAGATGGGAACGTCTTAGGATCCTTCCTGTGCTGAGGAGAAAAATGCTCTGCCCAACTTTATACATTTGCTTTTTTGTTTTTGTTTTGTTTTGTTTTGTCTGTAGAGATGGAGTCTCACTTTATTGCCTAGGCTGGTCTCGAACTCCTGGGCTCAACCAATCCTCCTGTGCTGGCCTCCTAAAGTGCTGGAATTACAGGCATGAGCCACTGTGCCTGGCTCTTATTTGGTTTTGAGGGTCTGATGTTACGTTCTGTTACAGCCTGTGCTCAACGGGCCTGCACTGGGCAAGCATCATGCTAGCAACTGTTTCTCCATAGAAGATGTACTATGAACATCCTATTGCCCATAGCAGTGCAGGTCCTAGAACTCATTACCACTGGAGCCTGAGACATCGGCAAACATCCCAGGAAAGGGACAGCAGCAGAGCCAGAAGTTAACATCTTGAGAAAGCAGGTTTTGCTGGTCTGCACTCTTCTCAAGCACCCAGGAGTTCACCAATGACCTAATGAGGAGGGCCCAGTTCTTTCTGATCCTAAGTTCCTGGGTGTGTGTGGGGGGGTGGGGGTGGAGGAGGGTTTCTGCTAGAGTGTATCTAAGGTGGATCTTTGTTTGTGTTTATGTATGTGTTTGTTTGTTTTTGAGTCAGGGTCTCATTCCATTGCCCAAGCTGGAGAGCAGTGACATGATCAGGGCTCAAGGCAGCCTCGCCCCCGGGATCAGGGGATCCTTTTGCCTCAGCCTCTCTAGTAGCTGGGACTATAGGTACACACCACCACACCCGGCTACTTTTTAAAATTTTTTGTAGAGACAAGGTCTCTCTGTGTTGCCCAGGCTGGTCTCAAATTCCTGGGCTCAAGCAATCCTCCTTCCTCGGCCTCCCAAAGTGCTGGGATTACACCATGAGCCACAGGCCCAGCCTAAAGTGGGTCATTGTTAATGCAGTCAAATCCACCCAAAGTGTCCAATAGGACTGAGATGCATGTGTGTACACACATGGGTGTGCTGCCAAGATCACTCAGTAATTAGACCTGTCTGGACAGCTTCTCCAAAGGATGGCGCTTGGAAGGTCAGAGTCGATGGCCTCAGGGCAGATTGATGAAGGCTGGGGCTTCTGTGTTCTCTGTCCTTGGTCCTTGGCCATCCCGTCCTTCCTCCGTTGCTCTTCTTACTCCCCTGCCTTCCCTATTCCCACACATCCCCTCTACCTCCTTCCCATCAAATCCAGTTCCCCTGTTTCCTTCTGTGTATTTCTATTTCAAATTTCCTTCTCCTTTATAACACCTCCCCAATTTCTCTTTCTTGAGGTGGATCAGAATCAGAGACCTTTGTGAATTAAAAAAGACAGGTGGGTCAAGCCAGCTACGGGTTTCCTAAACTCCCAGGAGGATCCTTCCTCAACACTCCTCTTCTTTTTATTAAGGAAAAAAAAGTTGCTTTTTTTTTTAATTTTTAAAAAGCAGAGTTTATTACCAAAACGGAGTCTTAATAGAAATTCTAAACATGTACTTTTGGCAAAAGAAAAATCATTTGAGCAGTAACATTCAAGTTTCCAAAGGATTGGTGAGAAATGGTATTGGTAACTTGGTGGGTACATGGAAACAAACTGGATGGTATAAGATACAAGATGTGTGTGGTGTAGCAGAACACAGGTCAGCCATAAGTCACTGGGCACCTGCGTATGTAAGCCAGTAGGGCAATGTTTTGTAGGAGGGTAGATACTGAGTAGTTTTGACTTAGACACGTCACAAAATGTCTAGGATAACCACTGAAAGAAAAGACACAGCACATATCATAGCCAAAATAGAAAGCAGAAAAGGGAATAAAAAGAAAAAAATAATCAAGACAGCGGGACACAGCACACAGAATGGGAAAAAAAATTTCGAACTGTATATCTGACAAAGGTCTGACATCCAGGATCTACCAGGAACTCAAATGTGCTTAAAGGAAAAAACAAACAACTCTTTAAAACATGGGCAAAAGACATGAATAGACACTTCTCAAAAGAAGATAGATGAGCGGTCAATAGATACATAAGAAAATGCTCAGCCTTGCTAATCTTTAGAGAAAAGCAAATCAAAGCCACATCGAGATACCACCTAACTCCAGTAAGAATGACCATGATTAATTAAAAAAAAAAAAAAATGCTTGCGAGGATGTGGAGAAAAGGGAATGCTTCTACACTGTTGGTGGGAGTGCAAACAAATTCAACTGCTATGGAAAACAGTGTAGTGATTTCTAAAAGAACTAGAAATTGACCTTCCATACCACCCAGCAATGTCTCTTCTGGGAATACACCCAGAGAAACTCAAATCATTCTACAAAAAATATACCTGCACAAGCATGTTTATTGCAGCACTATTCACAGTAGCAAAAGCATGGAACCAACTGTGCTGTCCATCGAAACTGGACTGGATTTTTAAAAATGTGGTACATATACACAATGGACTATTATGCAGCCATAAAGAAGGGAAAAATTATGAATTTTGCAGAAACTTGGATGGATTTGGAGTCTATCATATACAGTGACCTATAACAGAAACAAAGAACTAAGTACCACTACCATAATACTACAAAAATGGGATTGGCAGTAGGGGGACAATATCAGGGGAGGGAGGTGGGGGGACACACATAACATTAATAAGGGTGCCTGATCCTAATCCAGGTGAAGTGAGGTCCAATAGGAGGCTCAAAACTTCACCTGTATCTAAGCCACTTATGTACCCAATCCTGACTTGTACCCCCACAACTTTAAAATAATACAAAAAATTCCAAATGATGCATAAAAGGAAGTGAATATTTTAAAACTCTACCAAAATGGTATGTTTCATAGATAGCTCATAATCAGATGGTAAAAATAAATATATCATTATTATCCCTATAAATAAAAATGGAAGCCGGGCTCGGTGGCTCAGCCTGTAACCCCACACTTTGGGAGGCTGAGGTGAGTGGATTGCCTGAGCCCGCAGGTTCGAGACCCGCCTGGGCAACTTGGCGAGACCTCATCTTGACAATAAATCAAAAAAATTAGCCAGGCGTAGTAGTGCACGCCTGTAGTCCCAGCTACTTGGAAGGGTGAAGCCCCCCCCAAACACATAACTTAAGCTCTCTCTTTGCCTGCAACCCAGCCTGTTCCATGAGGGGGAGGAGGGAATTGGCAAAGGGTTGTGAAAGGGATGGGGTGGGGGAACGCAGTCATCAGCCTCACCATGTCCAGTAGTTCAGGGCCGATCCCAAGGTGTGGCCCTCAGCCCTGGCTGCCCATCAGTTCCCTATTTCTGGATCTCATACCCAGAGCTCCTGACTTAGGGGTCTGGGGTGATGTATAGCATCATGATTTTTAACAGCCCCTCCCCCGGGTGAACCCACAGGGCATCCTGGCTATAGAACAACTGACAGTATTGTGTTCAGGCACCAAGGCAAGGAGCAGGGAGGCCAGCCACGCTGGGTAGGGGCAGGAGGGCTAAGTGTCTGTGACAGACAGGAAGGAATCCACACACTCACTGCCAGGGAAGGCTTTGTGACATCATTCTCAGAAAGGAATATGGATGTACTGCTGAGAAGCTGGTTAGAAGTATGAGCAGGGACCGAAAACAACACGGAATTATTTTTTGGAGGGCAGGCCGCTCATAGTACAGGCTTCACTTCGCTAGGTAAGTATTCTAGGAACTCATCAGCGTCAGTGTACCAGCTAGTGTTGTTGTGAGAGGCTGTGTTTGGCTTCAGTGAATAAAAATTTGTTTGAGATTCTATCAGCATGTTTGTCCATTTCATGATGGGTGATTTACAAGTACACCTGTCCACACCACGCTGAGTTTTCATCAGTTTTTGACTCAAAAAGGCATGACTTCTGGGCTTCCCCCCCCCCCCCCCCCATTCACCTGAACTCACTCCCAGCACTTTTTTTTGTTTTCCAAATGAAAAAAGTCCTCAAAGAAAAGCATTTTGCTGGTGTGGAAGAGGTGAAACAAAAAACGGCAGAAGTACTAAAAGGCATTAAACCTGATGAGTTCAAAATCGGTTTTGAGCAGTAGAAAAAGTGTCATTCTCAATAGAGGACAGATGTATTACATCAAATGGAGAGTATTTTAAAGGTGATTGAAGTTTAAACAATGTAAGAATAAACACACAATTTTTTGTCAATTAATTCCTGGTGTTTTGGGTCCCCTTCTCTTACACAGTTCTAGACCCACAGAGTCAGCGTGTGGGGCAGTGTCAGGCAAACTCCCAGGTGATTCTTATGCACATTTGAGTTCAGGTGTGGGACATCCATTCTCCATGGGTAAGGTATGTTTGAATCACTGGGGAGATGCCCAGCTTCTCCCTGTCAGAATCTCGGGGGGGATCCATGCTGTGGCCCTTGCTGTAGGGCAGAAAGGGAGGTTAGAGTCAGATCATCAGAGAAGGCTGGGAGGACGGATTTCAGAAGTAGTAGATCATCCCAGACTGGGTCATCATGGTGGGGATGGATGTGGGTTTGAAAAAATGGACACAGCATTCCTGGGACTGGAAAGGCAGGTGCCCACCATTCCGATTCCTGAGACAATGAAGGATAGGGGAAGGAAAATGGGATGCCTTTGTCCCCACATCTCTGTGATTCTGTGACTGGACTCACAGGTGCCCGGTAATGTCCCCTTTCTACACTTGGCTGCTGCACAGAAGGGGACAGCAGTGGAAATGGAGAGGGACCTCTGGTTTCCTGGCCCTTGCCTCTAGAGTGAATCAACGGGTGCCCAAAGTGGGTGAATCTGGAGAGGGCTTCAGTCACCCCAGGCAGCTCCACGCTCAGGCTCTCCCATTCCAGGTGTTTGTTAGTGGGGCTGGTGCCCGCAGCTCCTCCAGCTTGGAGGGCAAAGGCCAGATGGGGGTCAATGTCACAGAAACACAGGCAGAGGACTTGGTGATGAGCTTGACTGAAATGCCTGTAGCCCAAGAGAGCTGCTGACAGAGCTGCTAGGTTGAACTTAGGCTATAGGTGCAGGTCCTGTTCCCCTCTGGCTTGCTCAGAACCCTCAGGAGAGCTGGAGTTAGGAGGACAACGTCTTATGGGAAGCCAAGGAGCCCATGCACATCCAGAGCAAGGTGGCCTGACAACATATCTTGTTGGGTGGGACAATTCAAGAACCCGATGAAAATGTCTTTCTTTTAGTTAGAGTCTCACTCTGTCGCCCAGGCTGGAGGACAGTGGCATGCTCACGGCCATTGCAGCTTCAGCCTGCTGGGCTCAAGTAATCCTTCCACCTCGGCCTTCCAAGTAGCTGGGACTACAGGCATGTGCCACCATGCCTGGTTAATTTTTTGATTTATTGTGGAAATGAGGTCTCGCTAAGTTGCCCAGGCCGGTCTCGAATCTGTGGGTTCGGACAATCCTCTCACCTCAGTCTCTCAAAGTGCTGGGATTAAAGGCATGAGCCACCGCATGAAAACGACTTTTATGTATTGACCTGGTGTTGCCCAGCATTGGTTCCCAAATTGTTTATTGCAAAGGAAAGACATCCTCTGGCTTCCTGTCACAAGCCAGTGAACTCACCATGGCTTGCATGATGGCACTGGCATTATTATTAAGGATGAGTTGCAACATTCATCTTCTGTTCTGGTTCCTGGAAATGCTGTAAGAAAACTCTAAGAAATGATGCCCATGTGGAGGACAAAACCAACCCAACAGCAACAAGCTGTAGGTGAGAGGTGACACACTTGTGGGAGATGGTCTCATTTCCTTTCCTCCAGGGAAATGGCATGTGTGCTTAGGAGCCACACTTCAGAGGATGGTCCAGAGAATGGAGCTAGCAGACAAAGACTTAGAAATTAAAAAAACAAAAAACTAGCGGAGTACAAAATACACAAAATTGGTGCAAAGTTGGAGCATTTCAATGAGGATTTGGACTCTGCAAAAATCAAATAAACATTCTAGAAGCACAATTACATTTTGAAATGAGAGTATTTCAGACAGCTTTGATTGTAGTCTCCTTATAGCGGAACACAAGATTTAAAAGATTCTAGACAGATCAATAGAAAATATCTAAAGTGAATCATAGAGAGAAGAAAAAGTGCTAAAAACAGAACAAAGTACAAAAATATTGACATGATCCACATTGACACAGGTGGGACTGGAGTCCTAGAAAAAGCGGGGAGAGTGGGGAGTAAGAGGGAAACTGAGAGGAAGACAAGGAGGGAAAGAGAAGCAATACTAGAAGAAATCATAGCCAAATGCTTTCTGAATCTTATGAGAGACAACAAACAACAGATTAAAAAATTAAATCCAAGCAGCATGAATATGTTTTTGAAATATCATACTGAGGCACATCATAGTCACGCTCTCTATAAACAAAGCTACAATTATCATTAATAAATGGTTTTAGGAAATTCACTAGTACGAGGAAATTAAACAATTCTCTCTTGAATAGCCATAGTTCAAAGAAGAAATCACAAGGGAAATAAGAAAATACTTTAAGATGAGTGAGAATTGAAACACAACATTTAGGAATGCAGAAAAAGTAGTACTTAGAGGAAAATTTGTAGCTGTCAACACCCATGTATAAAAAGATCTCAAATCAATAACATAAACTTCCACCATAAGAACCTAGAAAAAGGCCCCAGGTACAGTGACTCACACCTGTAATCCCAATGGAAAGCCAAGGCAGGAGGATCATCTGAGGTCTGGAGATAGAGAACAGCCTAGGCAACACAGTAAGACCTCATCTCTACAGAAAATAAAATTAAATAAAAATTAACCAGGCTTGGAGACTCGTGCCTGTAACCCCAGTTACTCAGGAGGCTGAGGTGGGAGGATCCCTTGAGCCTGGAGTTTGAGGCTGCAGTGAGCTATGATTATGCCACTACTACACTCCAGCATGGGTAAGAGCAAGACCTTATCACTAAACAAATAAACCTAGAAAAAGAAGAGTAAAGTAAACCCAAAGCAAACAGAAGAAAGGAAATAAAAGAGATTAGAGCAGAAATAAGTGATTTTAGCAAGGCTTCAGGCTATAAAGTCATTATACAAAAACTCAATTCTGTTTCTATATACTAGCATACTAGCAACAAGTATTTGAACAGTGAGATTAAAATATATCATTTACAATGAAATAAAAAATACAAAATATTTAAGATTAAGCACAACTAAATATGGACAAGAACTCTATCCTGAAAACTGTATACAACTGCAAAGAGAAATTTTAAAAGGCAGACAAATGAAGAGTTATTTAATCTTATTAAGATATCAGTTCTCCCCAGATTCATTTATAGATTCAATGCAGTCCCAGTCAAAACCCCAATGGGTTTGTTTTCTTCTTTCTCTGCCTCTCCGTTTTTGATGGTAATTGACAAGGTGATTCTAAAATATATATAGAAATACAAAGATAGAACAGCCAATGCAGCCATGAAGAAAAGCTAAACTGAAGAACTTACATTATCACATATCAAGACTTATAAGATGGTGTCATATTGGTACAAGTACAGACAAATAGACCATGGAGAAGAACAAGACAGTCCAGAATACACCTTCCCAGATATGGTTACTTGGTTATATTGAGGAGAAAGTGCACTTCAATGAAGAAAAGGTGGTGTTCTCAATAAATTTGGCTGAAGCAATGCAGTAAGTACATGGAAACATGCATCTTTTAGCATATGTAGAAATTACTTGAAGATAGATCACAGACTTAAACATGAGAGTGAAAATAATAAGCTTCTAGAAGAAAACACGAATATATTTTTATATTCTTATGATAGGCAGAGATTTCTTAAAGACACATGCAAAAACCCCCACTAATTATAAAATAGAATATTGATTAAATAGAGTTCAGTAAAATGAAGAACTTTTGTTATTTAAAAAAAATCCCACACACCATTATGAAGCTGCATGGCAAATTACAGACTGGGAAAAATATTCACAATATAATTATGTGACAGGGACACATGTCCAGAAGCATCAAGCAATCCTAAAAATCAATACCAAAAACAAAACAATCCAGTTTAAATTAAAAATGGAAAAATTGAGGAGGTACATAATAAGTCAGCACAGAAAAGCCGGTTAAAACCTTGATGATATGATTACCACACAGGCATCAGAATGACTACCTTTTAAATAAACTGATAGTGTAAAGTGATGAAAGGATATGAAACAACTAAATCTCTTATGTTGCTGGTGGAAGTATGAATCAGTATACATCTGGAAAACTTGTTGTTAGTATCTACTAAAATTAAATGCATTTTTATTCTGTAACCTGACAGTTTCACTGCTAGATATTCTTCATATATACAAGAGAAATGAATATTTATATCTATGAAGAGACATATACAAGAATGCTGATAGCAACTTTATTTATAACAGCCAAAAGCTGGAAACAGCTCAAATGTCCATCAGCAGGAGGAAGAAAAAATAATCTGTGACATAAAAGAGTAAACTATTGATATATAAAACAACATGCATGAATCTCAAAAACATACGAGTGAAGGAAGTCAGACACAAAGTAGCAATACTATATCCCAATTATATGAAGATCAAGAACAAACAAAACTAATGTTTGGTGATTGAAGTCAGAATAGTGCTTAAATCTAGAGACAGGAATTTATTAGAAAAGGGAACAGGGAGGTTGTTATATAAAAAAGACACCTGCACCAGCATGTTAATTGCAGCACGATTCATAATTGTAAAGATGTGAAATTAACCTAAGTGCCCACCAACTGATCAGTGGATAATGAAAATGTGGCATATATACACCCTGGAATACTATGTAGCCATAAAAAGAATGAAATCATGTCCTTTGCAGCAACATGGATGGAGCTGGAGAGCGTTATCCTCAGTAAACTGACTCAGAAACAGAAAACCAAACACCACATGTTCTTATTCATATGTGGTAGCTAAATGGTCACAAATCTGGAAATAATAGAAACTGGGGACACCAATAAGGGGAGAGGAAAGAGAGGTTCTAGGGTTTAGAAATTACCTATAGGGCACAATGTTCACTATCTGGGGAATGAGCCACCTGAGACCCAATCCCCACCACTGTACATTATATGTCCATGTAATGAATATGCATGTATACCCCTGAATCTAAAATAAAAATAAAGAAAAGGGAATAGGAACATTTTATGCCAATAGTCTATATCGGGATCTTGGTGGTGAATATACAAGTGCACAGATATGTAGCAATAATCAAATTTTGCATTAAGATTTGTGCACTTTAAAAAAGAAAAGAATATCATAAGAAATACTCTAAGAAAGGGATTGGCAGTAGCAGGATACTGCCGGGGTGGGGAGCACTACATCAATAAGGGTACCTGATCTCAAACCAGGCAAAGTGGGGACCAAAGGAGGCCCAAACTTTACCTGTACGATGCATACTTGTGTACCTAATCCTGATTTGTACCCTACATCTGTAAAATAAAACAAATGTAAAAAAACAAAGAAAAGAAAAGAAAAAAAATTCCTGCGGAGGAAGAAAAAAAACATTGTGGGCTTTGAGACCAGACCTGCCTGTTTTGATTCCAGGACTGGGTACATTCCTTCTGTGTGACTTTGGGCAAGTTAAATAACCTCTCTGTACCTTTCTGGCTCAGGGAATTGTGATGAGGATCAAGTGGGTTAACAGATATAAGGTTCCCAGCATGGAGCCAGGCACCTAACACAGGCTCCATGCCATTTGTCCTTGTTACCAAGTGTTTGCTAAGCCCCCGTCCAGGGCTGAGGTCTCAGAGGCATAACCAGTTCACTTTTCCCTACATTGCAATGATAACCATTGACTAGAGCTATCATGGTATGTGATTCTTGAAGTTACTCTAGAGCTTCCACTAGGTAAAGTTTGGTATACCCTTAGCTATTGTCCTATAGACTCTGACACGTTTATGTTTGTTGTAATTGTTTCCATGTATGTTATTAAAAAAATAATTCTACCATGTTCACAAATACAAAACCCATAATCTGACCAAAAGTGGGAAATAGGTGGATTTTCATACTTGTATCACTCTGTGGGCAGATGGGGAGTGGGTACTGTTTTTTACCCAGTGACCTGGGAGGGAACAAAACTGCCCTGTAGTAACCTCGCTCACTTCCTGTTTTCTGCGATAACAATTACATTAGGCAATATTCTGACACATAGGATTGCGTCATGTTTATTTTAAAACAATTCTCCTTGTAGCATAACCCAGACACCGGTCATCATTTGTGGTCTGGGAGGTTTTTACATGTCTGTAGTGGTGAAGAAAATTGAAATTCTCTCTCATCTAAGGAAGGGTCTTCTTCCTTTTATTAATTGTAAAATAAATATACTTCACTGCAGAGAGCAGCAGGACTCATTTGAAAGTGTTGACACCTAAATGTGTGGATAAGTCACTGACAAAATGCTTTTCAGTGAATAAATATTTTAAAAATGTAAATGTAAGGAGTAAAGTAACTAACCAGATGCAGATCAAGGAAAATATAAGTCGTGTTTCCTGGCTGAGGCAGCAAACAATCCTTTGTGATTTAAACTGTGATGTAAAGTATCTGTGACTTTCATCAGTCAGTCAACAAATATCAGTGAGCTGCCCAGAAAAAAATGCATCTGCTAGATTTGGGGAATACAGTAGGAATGAGTAGCCTAAAAATGCAGGGGGAGGGGGCACCCTGAGGGCCTGGTCTCTGGTGTGAGGATCCTGTAATGGGTGTTCAGTGAGGGCTGGTGCGGGTGAGTTGCATGGTCAAACAACCAGGTGGGCCCGTGGTGGGGCTACCCGTTGACCCTGGTGAGCGTCCCTAGTCAGGTAGGCTGTTAGCCAGCATCCCCAGCCAGTTAGCTAGGGTGAGGCTGGGTTGATGTCTTGGATTGCCCCATCCTCTGAAGGCCCCACCTACAGGTCACTGGACTCCCTCCAGAGAAACCTTTAGGGACATCCCATGGCTTCCCAGCCTCCCCCTCCCAGTCAACTAAGAATGCTGATAAAGGTATGCCTCCTTAACACAGTCTTCATGTGTTGGGCTTTCATCAACCTGGAGACTGGTTGGATGATAGAGTAACCTGTCCAGAATTAATGTAAATGATCTCCACTCGATGCACTTCCGTCTATCCACTACAGAGCTGCACCAGCCTGAACTTCCTTTCCAAGACCTGAGATTCAGCCTCACACTCAGCAGACACTCAGAGATCCCCTACCCCATGCCAGGAGCAGTTCTGGGTACTGGGAACACAGGGGTGGACAAAATGGAGAAAGCCCTGCCTTCAAGTATGGTCAGACAGTGACGAGAAGGAGGTGAAAGCCAAAAAGCTCTTATCCAGACGGGGCATGTTTTAACATGTTGCCTGAGCTTGACATGCTCTAGAGCTCATTCTTGGCTTGTGCCGGGGAGTTCTTGCTGTGTAACTGGGGGCGGGCCAAATAGAGGCCAACTGAGGACACAAGCCTCCTGCACTCAACACTCCTGCCCTTTCTGGATCAGCTCTTCAGGGGTCCCACCCTACGTACTTGATCTCTGCCATTGTGCCCCCCACACCGCACCACTCCGATGTTGTGCCCCTGGTGGTCTGTACAGGGCGCAGTGTCCTGTTGACAGTGTCCAACTCGGCCCTCTGGAATGTCAGCTCCTGCAGGCAGGAGAGTTTATACAGGGTGGTCTCCCCAGCCCCAGGGACAGTGCCTGGAGAGAGGTTTTGTTCCAGTTTGTCAGCCATTGAATCTAGGAGTGAAAGTTCCATCCCAGACCCCCCTGACTCCCAGTCCAGGCCCGTTGCAGAGACTTGTGAGGAAAACTGACATGAATATGTAAATTCAGATGGATTGAGTGTCAATGAATGTCAGGTAAGATGCCTTGACATTGAATAATGAGATAGCATCAATCTGAGGCTGGTGGGCGTGCCTTTGTGCATGTATCTGCCCGTATTTCAGTGCAGAACTTCCTACACACAGTTCAGCATGAGAAGTGAGGAAAAGTACAGCCACCTGGGAGAGACAGCAGTAAAACAGGGGAAGGGAGGTGGGCAGGTGAGAGAGGGCGTGGTCTCGGGATGTGGTCCAGGACAGACGCATGCGTGCCTCAGCCCCTCTGCCCTCTGCTGGCTCCCAGGAACCTTAGTTACCCCCATCTCAGTCAACAGTCATGCTGTGCTCTTCTTAGTCCCTTTTAACTGATGAAGACTAAGGCTTTGCGAGGTCAGGGACAGCCCCACATCACAGACGGCTAGTGACTGGGGCTGGCCTTCTGCCCACCTGTGGGGGCTGCTGCGTTTTCACTCGTGTTTCTAGTAAGGAGGCAGAGCAGCCCCCGGCTTTACTTTGAGTTCTTGTTTTGGCTTTGGGGACCACCACCTCTCCTCCTTCCTTACGCAGGTGTGCCTGCTTCTGTGCCCTTCTGACCAAGTGGGGTCCTGTCCTCACCTTTTAAAAAATTATTATTTTGGGGGAGTCAGGGTCTCACTGTGTGGCCCAGGCTGCAGTGTAGTGGCAGGATCATGACTTACCACAGCCTCAACCTTCTGGGCTCAGGTAATCCTTCCACCTGCTGAGTGGTTGGGGCTACAGGCACACGTCACCATGTCCTGCTAAGTTTTTGATCTTTTGTAGAGACAGGGTCTGTTGCCCAGGCTGGGCTCGAACTCCTGGGCTCAAGCAAGCCTCCTGCCTTGGCCTTCCAAAGCATTGGGATTACAAGCATGAGACACCACGCCCAGCCCTGCCCTCGCCTTATCAGGTGGACGTTGACAAAAAGCCCCCTAGCTGGGCCTCCAGTTGCTCCGGCCCAGGTGACCTGGTTCCTGTCCTCCCCTCATTCCTCCCCAATTCTCCCCTGCTCACTTCCCTGCTTCCTGCACTGCATGTGACGTCTGCTCTCCCATAGGGTTTGGTCTGGGGCTGCTGCTTCCAGAGCGGCCTCACTCAGGACTATCCTGTGACTTTTTAAAGACTGAATGTTTTATTTTGAGATAATTGTAGACTCACGTGCAGTTTTAAGGCAGAGTCTTTATCCAGTTCCCCCCAGTAGTAACTGATATAGTTTGGATATCTGTCCCCGCCAAATCCCAGGTTGACATAGGATCCCCTGTTGGAGGTGGGGCCTGGTGGGAGGTGTTGGGTCATGGGGGCAGATCCCTCATGGATGGCTTGATGCCCTCCCCACAGGAATGAGTGAGCTTTTTCTCTTTTAGTTCACAGGAAAACTGATTGTTTAAGAACATGGCTGCCCCCCATCACTCTCTTGCTCCCTCTCTTACCATGTGACACACTGACTCTCCTTGCCTTCTGCCAAGAGGAAAATCTACCTGAGGCCTCACCAGAAACAGGTGCTGGTGCCATGCTTCTTGTACAGCCTGCAGGAGTGTGAGCTAAATAAACCGCTTTTCTGTATAAATTACCCAGTCTCGGGGATTCCTTTATAGCAACACAGAATGACTAACATAGTAACCTGTTGCACAGCTCTAGCACAATGTCACAACCGGGACACTGGCATCGGCAAGAAGGGATACAAAACATTTCATCCTCACAAAGACTTCTCATGTGGCCCCTGTTTGGCCACACCACTGCCCTCCTACCTCATTCCCTCCTTAATCCAGGCAGTCATGAAACCAGCCTGGGCAACATAGCGATACCTCACCTCTACAAAAAATTAAAAAAATTAACTGGGCATGGTGGCACATGCCTATAGTTCCAGCTACTTAGGAGGCTGAGGTGGAAGGATTGCCTGAGCCCAGGAGATTGAGGCTGCAGTGAGCCATGCCACTGCACTCCAGCTTGGGGGACAGAGTGAGACCCTGACTTAAAAAAAAGAAGAAGAAAAAGAAGAATGTCACATAAATGGAATCAGATAACACACTTTGTGTAGGCTTTTTCCAGGAGAATGTTATGTTATGGAGATGCCTACAGGTAGTTTTCTCTTTCTTATTGCTAAGTGGTACCCACAGAGGAAATGGACCACAGCTTACCTATTCACTGTTGAAGGATATCTGGGCTGTTCCCAGTATTGGGCTATCACAGACACATCTGCTTTAAACATCCATGTGCAGGTTTTTGGGTAGATGTCAGTTCTCCTTTCTCTGGAATAAATGCCAAGGAGTACAGTTGTTGGGTTGGATGGTAATTGTATCTTCAGTTTATGAAGAAACTGCTGCATTATTTTTCAGAATGACCGTGACTTTTTCTTTGCTGCCAGCAACATGCGGCCGATCCAGTTTCTCTGTGTCCTCACATGGATGTTGTTTCACTTGGTGTTGTTGCATTTGCGTTGTCACTGTTTTTTACCTTAGCATACCGATAGGTGTGCAATGCTATCTTATTACGGTTTCAATTTGCATTTCTCAAATGGCTAATGATGCTGAACTTCCTTTCATGGGTGTATTTGCTATCCACCATCTCCTTCAGTGAGATGTCTGTTGATGTCTTTTGATTCCTTTCTAATTGGCTCGTTTGACTTTTTTCACTGTTGAATTTTGAGAGTCCCTCATACATTATAGATCCTAATCCTTTGTTGGATATGAGGTTTGCAAATATTTTCTCACAGGCTACAGTTTAGTTTGTCTTTTCATCTTCTTAACAAGGCCTTTCTTGGAGTCAGCACTTTTCATCTTGATGTGGCCCAATTTATTGATTTTTCATCTTATGAATCAGACTTTTGGTATTAAGTTGAAGAACTCTTTGTCTGGCCTTAGATCCTTAAGATTTTCTCCTAGTTTTTTTTTTCTTTTCTTAAAATATTTCTGTTTTACTTTCAAGTCTGTGATCCATCTTGAGTTAATTTTTTTTTATATAAGGCAAGAGACTTAATTCCAGGTTCTTTTTTTTTTTTCTGCCTATGGATGATCATATTCTTCAGAGCCATTTGTTAAAAAGCTATCCTTCCTGCACTGATTTGTTTTCGTGCCTTTGTGTGAGTGGGATTCTGGATTTTTCATACTGTTCCCTTGGTCTTTGTGTCTATTTTTTTTTTGTCTATAACAAACATTGTTATTATTATAGTTATATAACAAGTCTTGAAATCAAGTAGTCTGATTTCTCCTCCTTTATTCTTTTTCAAAATTGTTTTAACTATTCTAACTGCTCTGCCTTTCCTTAAATTTTAGACTAATCTTATGTCTAAAAAATAGCTGTGATTTTAATAGAAATTGCATTTAACATGCATATGAATTGGTGATAATTGATATCTTTACTATGCTAAGTTTTTCAATCCCTAAATATAGTATGTCTCTCCTTGGGCTTTTTAAAAAATATTTTCTTTGATTTCTTTTATCAGGATTTTATGGTGTTTAACATACAAATCCTGTGCCTGTTTTGTTTGGTTTATATCTAAGTATTTAATTTTGTTGGAGCAGTTGTGTTTTTAATTTCAGTGTCCATGTATTCATGCTAGAACATAGAAATAAAAGGTATTTTCTTATGTTTGTCTTGTGTCCTGCGATCTTGCTGAACTCCCTGATTGTTCCAGCCACGTTTTTTAGATTTCCTGGGTAGATAATTATGTCATTTAAAAACTGAGACAGTTTTATGTTTTTTCCTTTCCAGTTGGTATGCCATTTATTTCCTTTTCTTGTTTTGCCACACTGGCTAGAAATTCTAGCACTATGTTGAATAAAAGTGGTGAATGCAAAAAATCTTGCATCATTCTTGATCCTAAGAAGAAAACATGCAGCTGTTCACTATTAATTGTAATGTTAGTTGTAGATTTCTTGTAAATACTCTTTACTAACCTGAGGAATTTTTCCTCTATTTCTACTTTTTCTGAGTGTTTTTTTATTACGAATTGGTGTAGAATTTTGTCAAGTCCTTTTTCTGCATCAGTTGGCATGATTATGTGATTTTTCCTCCTCAGTCTGTTAACATGATGTACTGCATGGATTGACTTTCAAATATTGACCCAGCCTTGCATTCCTGGAATAAATCCCACTTGGATGTGGGGTGTCATTTTAAAAATAAATCACTGAATTCTATTTGCTAATATTTTGTTATGATTTTCTACATTTATATTCATGAGGGATATTGGTCTGTAGTGTAGAAGTCTCACTATGTTGCCCAGGCTGAAGTGCAATGGCTATTAACAGGTATAACCATAGTGCACTACAGCCTTGAACTCCTGGGCTCAAGCAATCTTCCTGCCTCAGTGTCTCAAGTAGCTAGAGCTATCAGCATGTGCCACTATGCTGAGCAGTAGAATTTTTAAAAATAAGATCTTTTGCCTAGTTTTAGTATCAGAGTAATAATACTAGTTAAATAAAATGAATTGGGAATTGCACTATCCTCTTCTGTTTTCTGGAAGAGATTGTCTAGAATTGGTGTTAATTCTTTAACATTTTGGTAGAATTCTCCAGTAAATTCATATGGACCCAAAGAGTTGATTTTTTGGAATTTTAAAATGTGAATGCAGTTTTTAAAATAGGATAAATAGGGCTACACAAAATAACCTATTTATATCCAGTGAGTCGTAGTGTAGGTTGTTTGAGGAATTGACTTGTTTCATTTAAGTTGTCACATTTATATATAAAGTTGTTTATAGTATTCCTTTAGTGTCCTTTGGATGTTTGTGAGATCTGTAGCGATGTCCCCTGCTCCATTTGTAATATTGGTAATTTGGATCTTCTCTTTGCGAGTCTTGCTAGAGGTTTGTCAATTTTATTGATTGTTTCTACGATTCAGTTTTGTGATTTATTGATTTCTTTTCAATTCATTAATTTTTGCTTTTATTTTTACCATTGTTATTGTTGTTGTTTTTGTATGCTGTATGCTTTTCATTTCCTTGTTTTTGCCTGCTGCCTTCCTGGGGATTACTTGAACACTTTTTAGAATTTCATTTTGATTTACCTATAGTGTTTTGAATGTATCTTTTTGTGTAGCTTTTTCAGTGCTTGCTCTAGGTATTAAATTATATATACATAACTTATAATCTACTGGTATTATCATTTTATCAGTTTGAATGGAATGTACAAACCTTACCTTCTCCCACTCTCCTTGTTTATAATATATTTGTATTAAATATTTACTCAACATACTTTGCACATTTTTTAAATCTAAAGATGTGGGGTAAAATTTAGGATTAGGTATATAAGTAGTCATTGTACTGGTAAAGTTTGAGCCTCCCTTTGGTCCCCACTTCAACATACATAGAACCATATTAGATAGTGTTGCAATTTTTGCTTTAACCATCAAGCTGGATCAAGAAAACTCAAGAACAGAAGGAAAGTCTATTTTATGTAAACATATTTTTGCTTTTTGTGTTCTATCCTTCTTGATGTTCAAAGTTCCATTCTTTACCATTTTCTTTATGTTTAGAGAATTTTCTTTAGCACTTCTTTTAGGTTTCGTCTGCTGGTGACACATTTCTCTGAGAATGTCTTGATTTTCTTTTTATTCCTGAATATGTTTGCTAACTGTAATAGTCTAGATTGATAGGTTTTTTTTCTTTCACAAAATGAAAAATGTGTCAGTTGGGGGGGGTCTTCAGTTGTTTTTGATGAGAACTCTGCTGTCATTTGAAATTTTTTTCCATTATAGCTAAGGTGTTGCTCCTCTCTCATTGCCTTCAAGATGTCTTCTCTGTCTTCAGTTTTCAGAAGTTTGGCGATGATATGTCTTGGTGTAGATTTATTTGGGTTTATCCTTTTTGGAGTTTGCTAATCTTGAATTTGTAGGTTTATGTATTTTGCCAAATTTGAGAAGTTTTAGGTCATTATTTTTATTACCTTTTTATCCCCTCACACCCCCTTCTAGGACTGTTAGTTATTCTGTTAGATCATTTTTTATAATCCCACAGTCCCCTCAAACTCTTCTTCTTTTGTTCAGTCTATTTTTTTTTTCTGTTGTTAAGATTGGTGATTCTGATTGTTCTGTTTTCCAGGTCATTGGTTTGTTCCTCTGTCTCCTCCATCCTGATATTGAGCTGATTTTTTAAAAATATTGGTTATTGTATTTTTCAGTCTTAAGATTTTCATTTTGCTTTTCCTTATATCTTCTATTTATTTTCTGAGACTTTATTTTTTCATTTCTTCAATGTGTTCATAATTCCTTACTGAAACATGTTTAGGATCCTGCTTTTTAAAAGTTTTTGTTACCTAATTCTAACATCCCTGTCATCTTAGTGTTGACATGCATTGATTGGCATTCATTTTTTTTATTGGATTTTCTTTTCTTTTTTTTTTTTTTT
>NW_007231694.1:172239-176362 GCF_000164805.1 Carlito syrichta | reverse complement strand
ACCGCAGCCTCGACCTGCTGGGCTCCGGCGATCCTTCTGCCTCAGCCTTCCAGGTAGCTGAAACTACAGGTGCACGCTACCACGCCCAGCTAATTTTTGATTTATTGTAGCGATGAGGTTTCGCCAAGTTGCCCAGGTGGGTCTCGAACCCGTGGGCTCAGGCAATCCACTCACTTCAACCTCCCAAAGGCGTGGGATTACAGGCTGAGCCACTGAGCCCGGCTTTATTGGATTTTCTTAGTCCTTGGTATGACAAATGATTTTCAATTAAAACCTAGATATTTGGGGTGTTCTGTTAGGAGACTCTAGATTGTAATAAAATTTTCTGCTTTACTGGCTTCTTTTGACTTCACTGTGATGGGGGTTGGCTATCTTCTTACTGCCATGTGAGGGTAGAGGTCCAGATTCCCTGCTCAGCCTTTGCTGACACCCAAGGAAGAATCTCCTCATTACTGTTGGGTGGGAGTTGGAGTTCTTGCTTCCACTTGGCCTCTACTGACACTTGCCTAGCTAGGAGAGGTAGGAGACCTTATTACTGTTTCCCACATGGTCACCATGACATCATAGGATGGTGAGTGTCCTTGTTACCACTGGGTAGTGATGAAAGTCCTAACTGTACTGGGTTCCCTCTGTCACCACCCCAGCAAAGAGAGGGGGCTCCTCATTACTGCCCAGCGGGGCCATAAGTTCAGACTCCCAGTTTGATCTTCTCTAACACTATTTTGGCTGAGGGAGTAGGAGCATATTTGGTTGCTTCGTTATAACCCGAAGAGGGTGGAAGTTTAAGCTCTCTGCTTATTCCTTGTGGGTGAGGATTGGGCCACAGTTTATCCTGGGGCATTTAGTTGGAGCAGAGAAGTTATTGTTTACAAATTTTTTATCCTGGCTGGGCTCAGTGACTCAGCCTGTAATCCCAGCACTTTGGGAGGCCAAGGCAAGTGGATTGTCTGAGCCCACAGGTTCGAGACCAGCCCGGGGAACTTGGTAAGACCTCATCTCTACAATTAAAAAAAAAAAATTAGCCGGGCGTGGTAGTATGCACCTGTAGTTCTGGCTACTTGGAAGACTAAGGTGGAAGGATCGCCTGAACCCAGCAGGTTGACGCTGGGGTGGTCGAGAGCGTGTCACTGTACTCCAGTCTGGGCAACGGAAAGAGGCTCCAACTCAAAAAAAGGAAATTCTATCATGTTAGATTGTCCCTTTCCTGTTCTTTTGCCTACAGAGAACAAGCTTTAGTTGAGACTTGCTGTTTTGGTTATTGTTGTTGTCTGTGCTCATTGGCATTTTCAGGTTCTTGGCTTCTCCAACTCAAAGCCTGAGGTATATAATGCAAAAAGAAAACCCAGGGACCTCACCACAGTGTGGCTCCCTGAGTCCTGAGATCCCAGTCAGGTTTGTTTTCTTTTTCCCATTTTTCAGAGTCTCCTTATGTTTGTTTTGTCTAGTGTCCACGGTTTTTAGTTGTGCTTAGAGGGAGGAATAAGGAAAAGCATGTCTATTCTATCTTCCCACAAACCCGTCTTAACACTTTGAACAGATTAAACTTGGGCTTCTTGTAGATCTCTTCCTGTTTGAAATAAATTTGACCTATTCAGTTAATAAATGTTTGACAGCTGTGTAAAAGGTACTTGGCCTGAAGCCAGAAGATGTGGGTCCTTGCCAGGGCACTGTGGCCCTAGGCAGCTTACAATCCTCAGAGTCTCCACTTTCTTATTTTCATGTGACAATTTACCAAGATAACTTGGTGATATTAATTTTCCCTGATTCAGCTATTTTTCCTTTCCTTTAAAAATTAGTCAAGTCTTTTCATTTTTTAAGTTGTTTTTTGTTTGTTTGTTTGTTTTGCCTTGGGGACTTTTGAGTTGCAGGGCCCTAGGCAGAAGTTTCCAGGCATGCAGAGATAATTTCCCTAATCACAATTTTGCTTTCAGTTTAGGCTCTCTACAAAGCCCCAGGGCTTCCTGGAGCAGGAGGATAGAGAGCTGGGATTCTGGAGGAGGGGGGCTGGAGGTTTGGGAACAATTTCTCAAAGTCTGGGGAGAAGAGATGTGGACTTGCTGGTACCCAGAGAGCTCAGGAGTGTCAGGGAGGTAAGAGGATTTCTGCCAGGTGACCTGGGGGAGGAGTACACTGAAGGATCCAAGAGGTGGTCTTGGAGCCATTGAGAGTTGACCTGTAGCTGAGCTAGGCATGGCATGGAGAGGTTGCCTTCAAGTGACTAATGGCAGGTTGTCTGACAGATAGAAGTAACAAAATGTGGCCTGTCCTGCGCCTGGTGCTGGGTGTAAAGCTCATGAGTGTTCCAGTGACAGCACCTGCCCTCCTACCCAGCAGGAGTGTTCTGAGGGTAAAATTGCAATGATGCACATGACAGTGTTTTCCAAAGCATGGAGATTGTTCAAACATAACTCATGATTTTCATTAAGCACCTACTCTGGTTAAGTGCCACGTGAGAATGATGTTGGAACAAAGAGATGGTAGAGGGATGCTGGGACTTATCATCTCTTTGGGAAGATCGTGCATGTGCTGAGTGAGGCAGAGGCTGAGGCCATCAAGAGTTACAGGGTTGATCCGGAAACTATTCACGGGGATTTTCTTATAAACTGGCTTTGGGCCTCTACATTTTACTTCTTGTCAAACTGTCTGCCTATCCTCATCAAGACTTTTTAGGTGGCAAGTGACAAAAACCTAATTCATGCTAGTTCAAGGTTAGAAGGGAGAGGACTGGGTCCCATAACGGAATAATAATAATGACAATCAACATTTATAAGATGCACACTACAGAGTTTTCAAATACTGATTCATTTAATCCTCAAAGCAATCCTATGAGGTGGGCACAACTGTCAGCCTGCTTCATAGCTGAGGTCATGAGGGCACTGAGAGGCATGAGCTTGTTTTAGAAGCTGATTGTCTGACCCTAGGGCCCAGCAACTACCAGTGTACTGCCCAACCTCTTGGACAGGGCCAACGACAAATGTGAACACAGCAGGACAGGTGATAAAAGGTTTTTTGTCGTTTCCTCCACCTCCCAGCTCTGCTTCCCTGGAGATATTCACTTCATTCTCAGCTAGGCAGACACCCTCCTTACAGTTTGTCTACCCCAAGTGGAAAAGAAGCCTTCTCCCTCTCAGGATTCAGGCAAATCCCAGGGAGAATGAGGGCGAGCCCCATTGGAATTAGTCTGTCTTCTCCAGAACATCGGCAGTGGCCAGAGGGATGGGATGTTCTGACTGGTTCTGGGTGGTGGGTGTATTCTAGGGTTGAAGAGTAAGGGAAGGGAAGTTCCTCAGAAGAAAAGTGGGGTACACAGTGGCCCATGGGCACTAGCTGTGTCCTAGCAAAGACCTTTTATGGCGGTGATGGGAGGCTTTTGATTTTGTGTGGGAGGAAGGCCTCCAGTAATTTTCCGGTGTCTGTCTCTGATACTTCTGTCCCAGTCTTCAACCTTGAAGGTCATCCTGTTGCCAGATGTGATTTCCACTCTCTTTGTTTAAAGACATGGTTTCTTAGATCTTTTTCAGTCATTCTTTGTTCCATGCTAGTGGAAGAAAACAATCTGTTTGCAATACATAGCTTACTTCCTCCTAACTTAATTTATGAAATATTTGCTTGCAATTTTTCCCCCTGAAAATATCCCTCATCAGCTCATCTTTCCCCTCCGCAGCCTCCAGGAATTTGCCTTCTCCCCCGCCAACCCCGAGCCTCCCTCTTGTTTTTGGCCTTCCTCATCTTAAGGCCCCTCCTTTGCACCAACCTTCTGGCAGGCTGCCTGCATGCTAGGGAAGATGAGCTCCTCTCTGGAGCTGGTCTGGCTTGCCAGAGGAAGTGGTGGGGCACATCTGGACATTGGAGGCAGGACACCAATGAAGCCAAGAGCACCACCAAAGTAGGAAACACACCATGGAGATTAACCATATCTGTTCTTTAAAATGAACCAACTTACAGAGAGTCCCCACTGGGTGTGTCTGCCCGGTCTTACACTGTCCCTTTCCCTGATAACGTGGTCTCTGTGTTTTCTCCTCTTTCCATGATTTCCTTGTAAGACTAAGGCAAGGTTTTCTTCTGGGCCTATTCTTGTCCTCTTAAGGTTCTCTCTCCCTTCCCCTTCCTCCCTCCCCTTCTC
>NW_007231694.1:163720-172219 GCF_000164805.1 Carlito syrichta | reverse complement strand
TTCCTTCCACTCTCTGCTGTGGTTTGAATGTTGGTACTCTTCAAAATTCATTTGTGTACTATCACTACTATATGATAGTATTAAGTGGTGGCACCCTTAAGAAGGGATTAAGTCAGGAGGACTCTGTCCTCGTGAATGGAATTAGTGCTCTTATAAAACAAGTTGAAGGGAGCACTCCTTCCCTTTCCACCATGTGAGGACACAAGGTGCCATCTATCAGGAACAGGTCCTCACCCATCCCAAAATCTACTGGTGCCTTGACTTTGGATCTTCTAGCCTCCAGACTGTGAACAATACATTTCTCTTGTTTATAAATTACCCCATCAAAGTATTTTGCTATAGCAGACAGAATGGACTAAGACAGAGATTGGTACCAAGGAGTGGGTGCTGCTGCAACAAATACAAATGTGGAAGCAGCTTTGGAACTAGGTAATGGGCAGAGGCTGGGAGAGTCTGAAGGAGCAGGCTAGAGAAAGCTTAGATTGCCATAAGTGACCATAAATGGTGATTCTGCTGAGGGCTCAGAAGAAGAGGAAAGCAGTAGACAGAGCCTCAGTCTTCTCAGAGATTACATAAGTGGCTGTGAACAGAATGTTGATAGAAATGTGAATAGGAAAGGCCGCCCTGATGAGGGCTCAGACAAAAATGAGGAACATATCACTGGAAACTGGAGGAGAGGCCATCCTTGTGATGAAGTGGTAAAGGATTTGGCTACATTGTATTTGTGTCCTGATGTCTTGTGAAAGTCAGAAGTGGCAAGGGATGAACTAGGATATTTGGTGGAGGAAAGCTCTAAGCAATGTGTTGAGGACGTGGCATGACTTCCCTTGATGCTTACAGTAAAATGAGAGAAGACTTTAATTAAAGAATTTGTCATCAAATGGGAAGCAGAACTTTAGGATTCAGGATATTCTCAGCCTTACCACATTGTAAGGAATAAAAAATAGCATGTTCTGGAGAGACACTGAGGGTATAGCCAAATGGCTATTTGATAAGGAGATTGATATGAATAGGCAGAAGCCAGGCACTATTCCTCACGACAGTGGAAGATAACCCTGAAGGCACTTCAAAGACCATTAGTGCTGCCCCTCCCTCACAGGCCCAGAATGAGGGGGACCTGGGGGACAAGACTACATCAATGTGGGAGCTCAGGTGCCCCGCAGGACCTCAGCACTCACTGCCCGGGACTGCCTCAAGTTGTCCCAAGTGTGGCGCCAGTTGTCCCAGGTGTGATGGGGTCACAGTGGCTACCTCTCAGAAGGCACAGGTGGTAAGACTTGGTGGCATCTGCAGAGTGCCAATTCCACCAGTGTGCGGAGTGCATGAGCTGTGGAGTCATGGCAACCTCCACCTAGACTTGAAAGAATGCCTCAGAAAGCCCCCAAGGATCTAGGCATAGAGCGACCACAGGAATGGGCCACTGCAGAGAGTCATCACCAGAGTGGTGCCCAGTGGAGCTGTGGGGGCAGGCCCATTCAAAGGCCTCAGACTAGCAGAACCGCTGATGTGTCACTCCAGACTGGGGGAGCCAAAGCTACAAGACTCCAACCCATGAGAGCAGCAGCATGAGCTGTGCCCAGCAAACCCATAAGGACAGTGCCACCCAGAGGGTTGGGGGCCCAAATCCCTCCCCAGATTATCTAGAAGGTAGAACCTGGAGATAAAGATTTCGTGCTTTTTGCCCTGTTGGCTTTTGGACTTACTTGGGACCAATTCACCCTTCTCTTATGTTCTTTTTTCCCCTTTGGAATGAGAATGTCTGTCCTATGCTTGTTCCACCCTTGTATTTTGGAAGCACATAGCATGAATGATTTCACAAGTTTATAGCTAGAGGAGAATTTGCCCTCAGGATGAATTGCACCTTAAGCCTCGCTTATATCTGATTTAAGTGATATTTAGATGAGGCTCTGGACGTTAGGCTTTTGAGTTGGTGCTGTAAACAATTTAAGACTTTTGGTGTTATTGAGATTGGGTGATTGTATGTGCATGTGAACAACACATACATTTTGAAGGGTTGGGGTGGAATGCTGTGGTCTAAATGTTGGTATCCCCCAAATTATTTGTTGTAACCTACACCTAATGTGATTAATACTCTAATAGTATTAAGAGGTATGGCCTTTGGGAGAGCCCTCATGAAGAGGATAAATGCTCTTATTTAAAAAAAAAAATTTGAAAGGCCTAGCGTGATGGTTCACACCTGCAATTCCAGCACTTTGGGTGGTGGAGGTGAGAGGATTGCCTGAGCCCACAGGTTTGAGACCAGCCTGGGCAACTTGGCGAGACCTCATCCCTACAACAAATCAAAAAATTAGCTGGGCATGGTGGCGTGCACCTGTGGTTCCAGCTACTTGGAAGGTTAAGGTGGAAGGATTGCCTGAGGCCAGCAGGTCAAGGATGTGGTGGCTGTGAGTATACCACGGCACTCCAACCTGGGCAACAGAGACTCTGACTCAAAAAAAAAAAAAAAAAAAGAAAAAGGTTGAAGGGAGCATTCTACCACAAAAGGCACCATCTGTGAGAAATAGGCCTTAATCAGATAGCAAACCTGTTGGCTCCTTGATCTTAGACTTCTCAGTCTCTAGAACTATGAGAAATAAATATCTGTTGTTTGCAAACTGCCAGTCTAAGGTCTAAGGTCTTTTGTTATAGCAGACCAAACAGATTAAGATCCAACACGTACTCCCTCCCTTGGTCAGAAAAGCCAACAAGGGCAGGTGATGACCAGAAGACAAGTCTACAGGCCCAGTCCAAGGCAAGTTCACCCACAGGGATGCCCCCTAGGAATAAGCACCTGTTGTGTTGTCCTGGGCCTGGGATGTAGCAGGGACAGTGTTCATCACTGTCCCCCTCCTTTGGTTTCTTCACCACTGTCAGCCAGGATAATCGACAGGTTCCTCTGTCCCACTGACCATTGTGCCACCATATTCTGCTCCTAATTGGGTGGAAACTTTCACCATCAGAGTCAGAGTTTGGGGTTGTAAAAAAGCAAGCAAGCAGATAGACAAACACCTCTCTGTACCATGCTCCCTCTTCTCCATCTGGTTTCCAGGCTTTGGGGAAAGAAGTCTCATAAACAGTTATAGGTCACATTGCCACCAGGCAGTGATGGACTGGTGGGAGAGGAGCTGGGAACAGGGGCATAGGGACCAGCCTTCTTCAGCTTTTTTGTTTTCCCCCATGAAATGGAGAGATGTCAAGTGGATAAGATGTTCTGGGACAACTAAGGAATCCTGAGGGCATGGCAGGCGGGGTGGGCACATGTCCACACTGGCAGGCTGTATGCAGGATAGCAATGGCCTGGGTGGGGGGGAACCAGAGGGATCTGCAGGGGAACCAGAGCTCTGGGATCCAGGCTCAGTAGGTGAGGAATCTGGATAAACTCCATCCCCAGGAGCTGCCTCTGGGGCTGGGATTCATGGGTGAATAAATATTCCTGCCCATGTGGAGTGGATATTCCAGAAGGCAGAGCTGGGCACTAGCTCCATCAACAGGACACTGCACCCTGCACAGACTATCAGAGACATAGCATGGGGTAAAGCAGTTTGGAGAGCACAATGGCAGAGATCAAGTCCCTAGGGTAGGACCCCTGAAAGGTTGATCCCAAAAGAGTAGGAGTACTGAGGGCAGGAGACCCGTGTCCCCAGTTGGCTCCTGTTTGGCCCGTCCCCAACTATACAGCAAGAACTCCCCACCCAAGCCAAGAATGAGCTCTAGAGCATGTCAGACTCAGGCAACACGTTAAAACATGCCTCATCTGGATAAGAGCTTTTTGGCTTTCACCTCCTTCTGTCACTATCTGACCATACTCAAGGGCAAAGCTTTCTCCATTTTGTCCACCCCTGTGTTCCCAGCACCCAGAAGTGCTCCTGGCATGGGGTAGGGGATCTCTGAATGCTGAGTATGAGGCTGAATCTCAGGTCTTAGAAAGGAAGTTCAGGCTGGTGTAGCTCTGTAGTGGATAGAAAGAAGTGGGCTGAGTGGAGCTCACTTGGATTAATTCCAGGCAGGTCATTCTATCATCCAACCAGACTCCAGGTGAAATTGGTGAAAGCCAAATATAGGAAGACTGTGTTAAGGAGGCACAAATTCATTGGAATTCTTAGTTGACTGGGAGGGGTAGACTGGGAAGCCATGGGGTGTCCCTAAAGGTTTCTTTGGAGTTGGGGCCTGTGGAGGATCGGGCAATCCAAGATGCCAAGGCAGCCTCATCTTGTTGGACCAGCTGGCTGGGGATGCTCACCAGTGTCAACAGGCAGCCCCACCACAGGCTCACCTCGATGTACCACGCACTTGCACCCACCTCTCCTGGCACAAGGTGCAGGATACACCAGAGACTAGGGTGTCTGCCCCCTCTCTCCCACATTTTTAGTGACTGAAAGTCCAGCAGAGATAAATTGGACACTTTTAAACTGGGCTGCGATCAGGGAGGCCAGATGGAATGGCAGCACTCCTCACATGAACCTAGACTCTTAATCAGCCGAAGCTCCACTTAGAGTTGACTGGACAATGCCATGACCTGCAAGTCAGGGCCAACTTGACCATCTAATAGAAGCAGATGGTCCAGAGGGAAGGAGTAGATTATCCTGGCTTGTTCTGTCCTGATGGAACACACATGAATGGGGTAATTCTGTGGTGAGCCCCAAATTCCATGAGGGACCCTAAGAAAGCAGCGTTCGTCCAGTGAAAGAGTAGGCTGGATGAAAGGGCATCTCCATGCAACCATGTTGGAGGGCCTGGGGTGCTTGGTCCGGAGAAGCGAAGGCCTGGAGAGAATGTTGGTGACATTAGTGACTAACCAGGGCCTGCTGTGGGGAGAGAAGCGTATCCACTCCATGTCACTGAGGGATACCGAGCAGTCAGGGTGACAGGGCATCAGATCAGACACAGAGACAGCTTGCTAACTGTGACAACACTGAATAATGGAAGGTTTTACTGTTGAGGCAGGAAGTGCTTTCCCACTGTAAATTCCCAAGTCCAACCTGACCCACCTGTCAGAGGTATCTTAGCAGAAATTCCTATTGAGGTCGGGTCTGGACTGGATGATTCTGTGGCGAGTTCCTTCTGGCCCCCACGTTTCTGCTCAGAACACCTCAAATGGCCTTGGAGAAGTATCCATGCCTGTCCCTTCGGCGTGGATCCTCTGGGGCTAACCTTCCCATTTTGTCCCATCTGTCCCATCCAGCTAACAGGATGCAAGCTTGAGGGGAGGGGCAAGAGGGCCATGTGCAGAAAGCCCGCCCTCGGGCAGGCCACCTAGGGAAGGCACAGCCTGCAGAAAGCAGGAGACAAGTAGCTGAGGGCACAGTAGGGTTTCTTGGCCCCAGCCGGCATGAAACCAGCACACTGTGGACCTTTCTGCACCCAAGACAATTTATTTCCCTTAGCTTCAGCCAGTTGGAGGTAGGTTCTTGTTACTTACAACCAAGAGTTCTGATAAAAATGGCACAGATCTGGGCTATTCCACCACAGACTCCTTCCCGGACCAGGCATGGAGGGAGGATGGCACAGTAAGAACAAGAGCTGGATGCTTGCTTTGTGCTTTGGATGGTGGACTGTGTTGTCATGCATTACTTCCTACGTGGTGGAGATTATGACACCAATGTATAGATGGGCAAGTGAGGACTTTTTCAGTGGCCTGTAACAGAAAATCCAGCAGTTCAAGCCATGTCAACAAGCACCCAGTATAGTGCCTACCCTCTCTGGCATCCTTCTCAGGCTCCACACACTGACCCTGCGAGCATTGCGAGCCCTGCATCACATCTCGGATTCCTGACCAGCCACGGTGGGCCTGCTCAAAATGAAGACTGGTCAATCCCACACATATCACAGGGCAGGGAACTGGAAGGAGGGAGAGAGAGAAGGAATGTCTAGAAGGAAATTCTGGACCCATTCCTAGAAGTGAAGAGGATGGATATTGGACAGAAGATAGATGTCATCACTACAGGCATCCAGGTGTCGTGCCATGTGTCTTGGCCATGAGGTGACTCCCCCCTCAGCTGTGTTCCCTGCTTCCTCTCCTGCTTTAGGTCTGTCTGCCCCTGGAGCAAGGCGGGCCCCAGGGCTGGGCACCAGTCTGCATCCCCAGATATGAGCCACCTTTCTCGTCTACCTTTGGCCTGAACTCTCCCTGAGAAGTTTGTGGATTTGAATCCTCTTTTCAGAACACTCAAGTTTTGCAGGCCTCCCTGCTCAGTACATTTAAGGGACCACATGGCCTCCTGGGTCTGACACCTACATAGTGATACCTGGAAATACAGCAGTCAGATTTCCTTCATCTCAGCCAAGATTAAAACAGAGGTACTATATAGACTCCTGAAGAAAAACTATTGGATCCAAGCAGGGCCCTCTCCCCTTGAACTCATAACTGCACCTCCTCTCCCTCCTTTGACTCAAGGATCTGGTTATGGTCATCTGACCTGTGGGTGTGGAATCCACTGCCTGGCATAAAAACCTGTGCCTCCTTTCTAGAAGAGGAGAAGGACAGAGCGGCGCTTATAGGAGGTGAGCTGGGGAGGGGTGACCTGGGTCTGCTGGAGGTGGAAGGAAATGCATTCCTGCTTGTGGTCCCAAAATGCAAACAACTGAACAAAGCATTAGGGCCTGAGGTCTGGACTAAAGAATGCTTTGTCACCATGGTTACCAGGAAATGGCCCCACTTATATATAATAAGGGCTTTTGCAGAGGTTAGCCCATCTGATATTCCAGGGAATGAGAGGGTGCCCTGTGTCATTCTTTATGCAGTTCCCCAAACACAGCTATGGCCAGGATCTGGACCAGGCCCTGGGAACAGCTCTGTCTGTGAAAATGAACCTTATCTTTTGTGTGTGGGGGTAGGGAGAGGACGGACATCAGGGTACCTTCACCTAGAACCCCTGTGTTACCCAGCACTTAGCTCTGTGCTGACACACAACAACACTGCATGTGTGAGTGCATGCGCGGCCTCATTGGGAGGGGTCACCCCACATGGATGCTGACTGCAGTGGTTAGAGTATTTCCAGCTGCCCCTATACATCTCTTTTTTAGTCCTCAAGCTCCTACCTGACAGAAAGGTGCCCAAAAACGGGGAAAAGGAAGGAAGGACGAAGGACAGAAGGTCGGAAGGAAGGAAGGAGGGAAGGAGGGACGGAGGGAGGGAGGGAGGGGAGGAGGGAAAGAAAAAAGAAGGAAGGAAAGAAGGAAGGGAGGGATACAGGGCGGGAGGCAAAGAGGGAGGAGAGAAAAGAGAGCCCCATGCTCCTCGCCTCCCTCCCTGGTCTGCCCCTCTGGCTACACCAGCACCGCCACTCGCTGGCTTGGAGGCAGCGGATTTCGGAGTCAGGAACCCCGGACGTCTGTCGGTCGCCCCGCAGGCTCGCCCAGGCCAGTGCTGACCTGGCCTCCGCGAACTCGGGACCCGGGGGATCCGAGCTGGGTGTGTGTGTGCGGGAGGGTGTCCCACGGCGTCCAGGGTGGCTGGGTCGCGCAGTGATCCGTCTGGGCCTGACTGCTCAGGGAACCCGCACGTCGGGGGGCCGGGCCTGCAGCCCACCGCAGGAGCAAAACAAGAGCACGCGCACCTGCCGGCCGGACCGCCCTCTCCGCTTCGACCAATCGCGCGCGTGGGGCGGGGCCGGGCGCGCCGGAGCCGGAGCCCCAGCCCGAGCCCGGGCGCAACCCGCACCCGGCGCAGCGGCGAAATCCAGAGCGAGCTCAGCCTCGTCCCCGCAGCCTCGTCCCCGCAGCCCGCAGCCTCGTTCCCCCCTCCCGCCGCCGCCGCCGCCGCCGCCGCCGCCCCCGGGGCATGGCCTGTCTGATGGCCGCTTTTTCGGTCGGCACCGCCATGGTGAGTGAGCGCATTCTTCATCCTCTGGGTCGGTTTTATTTTCAAGGAGAGTAGGAAACACACAAAGACCCGCACGCTCGCCCTGACACCCTTTGCCAGGGAGCGCGTCCTCTAGGCGCTGACTCAGGACACCCCCAGAAAGGTGCCCGGCTCCGATCGTCCCCCGCCCTGGCCACCTGGAGCCTCGGGATGCTCCCTGCACCGGCCGAGGACGCGGGGAAGGCGGAGGGGCCAGGAGTGGGGCGGGAGGCAGCGAGCAGCCCCACAAGTGGACAGATGGCCTTGACCTCGTCCGCCTCCGGTTGAGGGGCGTGGGCCCCTGCGGACCCGGAACGCCCTGGCGAGGGGTCGCAGCCTGGGCCTGAGGGAAGAGGGAGTCCGATACCTCCGCCGGCGCGCTCGCTGCCGGAGGCTTGGAGAGCGGGGACTTCTCTTGCGGTCCCCCTGGAGCAGGGCATGGTCTGCGGGAACAAAAGAGGGAGCTGCTGCTCTCAGAGAGACGAAGCCTGCGCCCGCACTCACCGGTGATAGCCTCTCCCAAACCTATTCGGGGAAGAGGCAGCGGAGTGTCCGGGAGACAGACCAGAGGCGAGCTTGTCTGCACGCGCCTGAGAGAGACCCCGGGTGGGGACAAAGACGTCCATCTCACTTCTCCCCAGGTTATCAGTCCCGGAGAG
>NW_007231694.1:148259-163700 GCF_000164805.1 Carlito syrichta | reverse complement strand
CAGTTACCGCAAATGCTGTTCCCAAGAATGGTTAGGAATCCCCCCTTGCTGTTTTTCTCACATTAGGAAAAAAAAAAAACCAGCAACAAACTAACCATCAGCCCACCCACCCATTTCCACGCCTACCACACCAACATTGCAGCTAGGTATCTAAAGTCCAAACAGAAAGTCTTCCATATTCCAACCCTTGTCATTATTTGCTAGAGTCTATCCGTGTAGTTACTATCCTGCTAGTTCCTTCCCAGAGGCTGCAAACCCACAGCTCATAGCACGCACCGGGGTTCACCCCCGCCCCTCCGCTTTATTTCATTTTTAGCATCCTGTGTTTGAAGTCAGCAGAGCTCCGCAGGATTTGACCGACAGTTACCTCTTGCCTTGAGCTCAGGAAAAAAAAAAAAAAAGTAGTCGGGTTTCTGCGCATGCTCAGCTCTGACAACTGCATCCTATGATTCCAAACAGGTTACTGTAGAACATACCGCGCCTCGCCAGCTCATTATGTAATGATTTTGTGAAAACCGATAGATTGGGGCCGCAGACACAGTGAGGGGGTGGGAAGGAGAGACCCACAGGCCGGCCACCACCTCGGGGCTGCTCTGTCTTCACCGAGTGGCTTCTTACGTAGAAGAGGCAATGCATGTCAGGGAAAAGCCAGTCTCCTCCTGGTGATACTTGCTTTTCTCTGGTTGAATGTTGGGGTAACTCTTGGGAATTCCTCCTTTTGCACTTGTTCATCTTCTAATTCCTAAGTTCGGTTGATGATGGAAAATTAAGGTGATGGTTGATGCTGGTTATAGTCAAAGAAAGTTTCAGATCTGTTAGTTGCTGGGTAACTCTTGAAGTCCTTTTAAAACTGCAAAAGTGGCTTTACGTATGGAAAAAATGATGAATCAGAATGTTTTAAGATACAGTTTTATACCAAGATTTTAAAAAATACTATGTTGTGGCTTGATACAGCCCCAGAGTTTGTGTTCTGTTTTCACAGGAGACACTAATGGCTGAGTTCATTTTGTGGGGGAACATTGTTTTGTTTGAAAATCATTTTCCTTGCCAGGCACAGTGGCTCATACCTGTAATCCCACCACTTTGGGAGGCAGAAGCGAAAGGATTGCCCGAGCCCAGGGGTTTGAGACCAGCCCGGGCAACTTGGTGAGACCTCACCTCTACACTAAATCAAAAAATTAGCTGAGCATGGTGGTGCGCACCTGTGGTTCCAGCTACTTGTAAGGCTAAGGTAGACGGATCGCCTGAGCCCAGCAAGTTGAGGCTGCAGTGGCCGTTAGTGTGCCATTGCACTCCAGCCTGGGTGACAGTGAGACTGTGACCCCCCTCAAAAAAAGATTTCCTCCCTGAAAACCTGGTAAAATGTCTATCCATCTATGACTATCCCACCCTGAAAACACCAATTTCATCTGATCTCTGAAGCTAAATAGGGTGGGGCCTGGGTAGTACTAGGATGAGAGACTGCTTGGGATTTTGGGGGGGACTGTAGGCTTAAAAGAAAAACAAACAAACAAGAAATAAGTTTTACCCAAGTCATAAACAAAGAGCCCTTGAGAGATACCCAGGATCTGAAGCCTTGCTTCCTTATCTGGGGTCCTGCCTGTTGCAGACCCTCTGAGCTGTGAGTTGGAGAAGGTGCCCCTGAAGATGAGCTGGGCATCCAGGGGAGCATGTGCTGGAGTCCCTGAGCTCAGCAGGCATGGGAGGGGCAGCAAGTGTTTCCAACAGAAGAGTGGTATTTGGAGCTGTTCTGGCATTCTGAGTGACCCTTCAAGTGCCATCTGCTCTCCAGCACAGTTAAGGGTGTGTTAAGTCTCAAGGTTAGTTGCCCATGAGACTTGAGGATTCTCAGTCAGTACATTTTCCTCTTATGTGTCCAGGACACCCAGGGAGGCCACTTGATACCTGGGTGGGTAACAAGGTGGGCAGCCATGAACCAAAGAGAAAAAAGAGAGAGAATTGCATGTCGCATACCCAGTACTGGCTGGCTCCTCTTCCTCCCCATAATGCTGAAAGGGAAAGTTTCTATCTCTGACTCTGTGTCCCTGGTAGAAGTCAGGTAGTTTACTGACTGTCGGAGATCCTCCCCAGCTAAACAGTCATATTTACAGGCCCAGCATTAAAACTGAAATCACAGGCCATTCTGCTCAGCGCCCAGGAAAATATCCCCACGAATGCTCACCAGGAACAATCCAAACAGGGTTTCCTCAGCATTCAACATTCATGAATGAATTTACTAGTATTTACAATGTGTTATGCAGCACAAATTGTATGGACAGTGTTTCAGTAGGATAGGGAAGCAAAACAGTGAAAGGAAAAAAATAAGAAGGGAAGATGTATTTGTTTTATTTTTAATGAGCTCAGGAGGTCGAGGAGAAGCTGTCTGTAACCTACATTGCCGGTAGCTCTCATCGGAGGATGTGTTTCCAGAGAGCTGGTCTATTTTGGAGTGACAGGCCACTGCCTCGTGTCAGGCTGTTTCCATGATTTTATTAATTGGGTGAGGCCACTGGACGCCTGTGAAGGAAAGGTGGGCTGCTGTACGTGTTGGTTTACTTGAGGGTGGGACAGCACGATGTCCACAGTTTGTTGTGAGTTTTCCTATCATGGACAAGGGCTAGGGTGACTCAGAAGCACCCACATGTGCCTGTGAAAAGCTAAACATTTTAGGGGCCATTAAGGTAGTTGAGTGGAAATGCAGGCTTGGACTTGGAAGTGCCCCAGAGCTGGACCTCCGCCTGGCCACTCCTAACATGGGGTCTTGGGCAAGTCAGACAGTCTCTGTGTTTTCTGCTTCTCCTCCAAAATGGAGATGGTCATTCCCCTCGTTCCCCTTAAAGCTGTGGAGATAATTAGAGGTGTAATCTATACAGGCTGGAGTTTAATCGGCACATGGTAATTGCTGAATCAATAGTCACTATCATTTGTAATCACTTACTAGCATGCATGAGGCATTATTATTTAATACCTTAAATTGTAAGCACTTGACTCTGGTCTCTCTCTCTCTCTCTCTCTCTCTCTCTCTCTCTCTCTCTCTCTCCCTCTCCCCAAACCCCTTCTCCCCTCTCCCTTCTCCCTCTTTCTCTCCCTCCCAAATCAATTTAGTCACTCAGCTTTATTCAGCTTTATCCTTCTGGCCTCTCCCCTGGCCTCTGTCCCCACTGCCAACAGCTGATCCAGGCCACCATCACCCCACTGGTCTTTCAGTGCTACAGGAGATGGCTCAGTGATTCTGCAGTTCTGGTCCTGTTACTCCTTTGGGGGCTCCCCAGAGATCTCTAGATAAAATGCAAAACCCTTAACAAAGTTTGCAAGCCCTTTACCATGGGGACCCTGTCTGCCTCTCTAGTTTCATCTTACTCCAAAGCCCCCTGCCCTTCTGCCCCCACCTCCATCCTAAATCCATGCTCCAGGCCCTGAGTTCCTCACAGTCTCTGAATGTTCCACTGTCTCTTGTTGCTTACCCTTGGCAGGAACCACGATGAACCAGCTCTCCCTCCATCTCAACTTGCTAAACTCAGCTAAGATTTTATTTCTGCACAAAGACTCTGTCCACTCTGTCCTGAGTTCCTCTATCCCGGGGCTGGCATTGCATTAGATATTTCTTCCAACACAGATACCTGGTTGACCCAGCCAACTTGGACATCTGGTCACCCCAGACAATTTGGACATCTGGTCAACATCTGCCTGGCTGTTGCCTTGCCCTATTGTAACTAATTGCCTGTTTTCTTGCCTGGTGCCAGATCTTGAACTTGAACTTGCTAGGCCAGAGGCCATCTATCTGCTGAACCCAAGGCTTTATCTGGTGCTCAGTTTGTCCAGTGAATTAGTTAGTGAATGAGTGTGTGAAAGGACAGGCTTAGAGTATAGTGGGGAGAGTCAGACCCTCATTATGGTGTAGATGGGTGGAGCGGTGACCGTTCACCCTGTGTCAGCGTGAGCTGCATCAACAAGGAAATAGACGCCTGTCCTGGTGCTTTCCTGGGGCCTGATACCTGTGATGGGTACCTGAGGAGAGATTATGGATGGTCTGTGGCAGTGGGCATCCTAGGCATGGAGGTAGAGGGGGGCCCACAGTGAGGGAGGAATTGCTAGATCACCCCCCCTTCTCTCATACCCAAATGAACACACAGCCATTGGGGATACCAGCGCCAGAGCTCCTGTCAGCCAGCAGGACACAGGTTGGACCCAGCACATTCTGCCTTTCCTTTTGTGTGGCATGGTGTGTGTAGGGGGGCAGTGATGGGAATGGACTTTGGGGAGCAGGCCTAGGGCAAATGGGCTTGCCCCATGGCTCCCTTGATAGCCCCCTAACCCCTCAAGCCAAGATTTGGTACTTTCCAGGGCTCTATTGAAGTCAAAATTAGTTATAAACACTGGGCAGCAGCAGGGGACCCCGAAGGACAGGCCAGATCAGCAGGGATGGAGCAGTAGCCACACCTTCCACCCCACAGCCGAGGCCCAGAGCCGGCTGGGTGGGCAGGGTGTCCACCCAGGAGGGCCTCCTCTATCTCAGTAGGCCCTGACACAGAGGCACCAACTCAGCTCCCTCGAGGGACCCCACATCTCATCCTCAAATCTGAGGAGTCCCCTGGTCAGGCGAACACAATCCTCCTCCTGGGAGTGTAGAATCTACTTACACTGACACTCGGAACATTCCACATGCGTGGCGCCAGCAACCAGCCAGGCTTACTTTTGTCAGAGTTTTATTCTGCACCTTTATTTTCACCCACACACTATCATAATCCATGAGCTGAGTCTTGATTAGGTTAAGGCTTTTAGGAGTGGAAGATGCCTATGAGGGGTGTGGGGGCAGGAAGATGGATGTGTGAGAGTGTGTGTGTGGTGTGTGGCAAGTGTGGTTTGTGTATATGTGTGGTCTGTGTGGTGTGTGTGTGGTGCACAGTGTGTGCATGTAGTGTGTATGTGTGTGGTCTGTGTGAACTATGTGTTGTGTGGTGTATAGTGTGTGTAGTGTAATGTGAATGTGTATGGTATGTGTGTGTGCATATGGTGTGTGGTGGTGTGGGATGCAACATGTTGTATGTTGGGGGTGATGTGTGTGGTGCATGTATTTTGTGTGTGGTGTGTGATGTGTCTGTATGTGGTATGTAGTGGTGTGTGTGTGGTAGTGTGGTGTGTAGTGGGTGTGGGTGTATGTGTGGTATATGCATATCGTGTGTGGTGGGTGTGTGTGTGGCGCATGTATTCATGGGGGGGGTTGTTTGCATATTGTTTTCAATCATCTAGAGGTCTATAGTCCTGGGCCCACCTCTCCCCTTTTGTGTTTTAACTATTGGAAACCTCCAAGCTTACAGACAGACTTTTGAACCCTTAAGTAAACATGAGAGGAATAATGCCAAGAGAGCATTATAGTGTGTGTGTGTGGAGGGGGCGTTCAGGGTTTGACAACTTGAGTTGCTAGAGTTTGTGAGTTTGTGTAGTTTTTTTTTATTTTTTAAGACATGAAATCCCTGTTGCCCAGGCTTAGTGCAGTGGCTCAATCATAGCTTACTACAGCCTCAACTTCCTGGGCTCAAGTGATCCTCCCACCTCAGCTTCCTGAGTAGCTAGGACTATAGGTGTGAGCCACCACATTGGGCCAATTTTTTGTAGAGACAGGGTCTCACTCTGTTGCTCAGGCTGGTCTTGAGCTCTTGGCCTCAAGCTATCCTCCTGCCTGGGCCTTCCAAAGTGCTGCGATTACAGGTGTGAACCACTATGCCTGGTCCTGTGGGAATTTTTAAGGAAGATCTACTCTCTGGTTTTGTCTTGGGTTTTTGATAAGAAATAACAGTGATAAACAGCAAGAAACTCTAAAGAAATAGTTAACAAACCCATGGAAAAAGAATATGATGCGATGCCCCTTTAGGACAAATCACAACACAGCAGTGACCTCACCGGCGGTGAGAATGGTCGGAATTACCCCAGACTGGCAGTGTGGTCTCTCCTAGTAGGGCAGGCTGCTGTCAGCAAGACGGCCAGTGTCACGGAAGGCCTGTGCTATTGGCACTGTGGGGCAATCTCTGTTCCAGGAGGCAGCTAGAAAAAGTACAGCATGTTTGTCCCCCCGGGGTAGCTCTGCATCTTGGAGGTACCTGAAGCTTATTGATTTGCTCAGGGTTGCCAGGCCATTAGAAAACAATATGCCTTTCTTTGCACAAATCCTTTCGGTTCTTGGCACATCTGTACCAGTTCATCTGACTTCCAATGGAAGCTGTAAAAGCCAATCCTAGCTACAAAAATACCATGTACTCTCATGATATGCAGTGAAATGAACACCTAACTGGTTTTGTTGTTGTTGTTGTTGTTGATGACTCAAATTCTGGGATCACTTTTGCTAGTCTCTTGAATGTGGGACTCAGGACAGGTTCCTTAAATTGTCTGTGCCTCAGTTTCCTTATCTCTATAATCGATTTAAAAATATATTATGCTTTCCAACTTTTTAGTGCTAGTGTGGAGAAACAGCGAGAAGAGAGAGTTGCAAGGAATTCGGAAATTTTTTATTTTTATTTTTATTTTTGAGTCAGAGTCTCACTCTGTCTCCAGGCTGGAGTGCAGTGGCATGTGCATGACTACCACAGCCTTGACCTGCTGGGCTCAGGCAATCTTTCCACTTCAGCCTTCCAAGTGTCTGAAAGCACAGGTGCACGCCACCATACCTGGCTAATTTGTTGATTTGTTTTAGAGGCAAGGTCTTGCCAAGTTACCCAGGCTGGTCTCAAACCCCTGGGCTCAAACTGTCTCCTGCCTCCACCTACCAAAGTGCTAGGATTAGAGGTGACAGCCACTGTGCCCAGCTGATTTGGAAATTTTAGAAGGGAACTACAAAGGCCAACCCCCATAAAACTCAGTAGTTCAAGTGGTGCTATTGCTCTTGAGAAATTTTTATGAGATTATTTGAGGAAGGCACTAAATAAGCTAATTGTAAATAAAACTTTTTCAGTGATACATTTCTTAGATACCTCTTAATCTTTATGAAGGTTTTTTAATGAGAGGACTGTAAATAGATAATTTTTTTTATGGGGTTAATGTTTTCTTCCTTGGAGCAAGTGATTCCTTTGTTAAAGTTTAGTGAGTAGATTTTTTGATTTGAAAGTAAGACTTATGGATCCGTGTCACATTTTATCCCAAGCCAAAAAAAAAAAAAAACAAAAAAGATGGTTAGAGATGACAGATTCCCCCAAGTAAGTGCCTTTCTTCCGGGGCCAGAGGCTCTGCTGCAGCTGAAGGAGTGTTGCTATTAATAATCCATGACCCCGCACCTAATGATGAATCTCTTTACACTCTCTTGATGCAGCTTGTAACAGATCTTGTTACTTTCTCCCCATTTTTCTAGAATGCCAGCAGTTACTCTGCAGCAATGACGGAGCCCAAATCGGTGTGTGTCTCGGTGGACGAGGTGGTCTCCAGCAGCATGGATGCTGCGGAGACAGACCTGCTGAACGGACACTTGAAAAAAGTGGACAACAACCTCACAGAGGCCCAGCGCTTCTCCTCCCTGCCTCGGAGGGCCGCTGTGAACATTGAATTCAAGGACCTCTCCTACTCAGTTCCAGAAGGACCCTGGTGGAGGAAGAAAGGTAGGGATGGAGGTCTCTGTGTTCACTGAGCTGGGAGGAGCCTATAGAGGAAGCAACAGGTTGTTTGGGCAAAATCGAGGTCTGGAAGTTGGGTGGCGATGCTTCTCTTTCCAGTGGTCACTGCTGTGAGCGGTTTATTTCATTGTTTCATGCCTGATTTTTCCTCATCTATAAAATTGGCAGATTGGATTCAGTGATCTCAAAGTTCATGGTGACTCTAAAATCCTGTGGTATTATTACAATGATTTTCACAAAGACTGAACCGTGTCAGTGTGTGCTTGTTTCTGGCATGTGCTCAGAGTGTCCTCTTATTTATTAATTTGGTTATGTTATTTTAGAGTTGTGGGGTACAAGTGAGGATTTACTACATAAGTAGGCTGCATGAGGTGAAGTTTGGGCTTCTGGATGCCCCTCTTTTCCCTTGGTAGTGAACCAGGTACACTTTGTGCTGCCACGTTCCCTGTCTCTTCCCTCTCTCTTCCCTCCCTCCCTCCCCTACAGTGTTCAGTATCTGCCAGTCCCATTCTTGTGCTAGTGTGACCAGTGATCAGGGTCCACTTATGAGTGAGAACATGAGGTATTCAGTTCTTTATTTCTGTGATAGTTCACTTAGTATGGTGGTCTCTAACTGCATCTAAGTTGCTGCAAAGGCCATGATTTTGTTTTTCTTTATGGCTATATAGCATTCCATTGTGAATATGTACCACATTTTGTTTATCCAGTCCACTTTTGATGGATATCTGGGTTGGTTCCATGTCAGAGGGTCCTCCTCTGTGATGCTGTTCATGTGAGTCTTTCAAGATGGAGTTATTTTTCAAACCTCTAAAGCAACATGGCAGGCAAGTGCTACCTCCCAAGTGTGAAGTGCTAAGAAGCAGCCAGTGACCTAGGCTAACCTCCCCTCTGGAAATCAATCACTTTCACTTAAGGGTCTTGAAGGAACTCTTCTGTGGGTGGTGTTGGTGGGCTAGAAGGAAAAATAAATGGTTGTAAAATGAGCCATATGAATAAAAATAGGAGAAACAGAGAGGTCAGGACTCAGGAAGGCTCTGAAAAGCCACATGATGCAGGTGGTTGTCACTGGCTTGGGACATGTTAAAGGGACTGGTGCTTTTCTCATCAATGTTTTCTAGCTCCCGATCTTCAAAGTGTGTGGCATTCATGCCTCCCTGGGTTGGCATTTCTTTTTCTAAACTGATCTGTTTCTTCTTGTGAGACTTATCCTTGGTCCCCCAGGGCTCCATGCCCTCATCACCAATTCAACAGCAGATCAGACGGGTGGGGCGGGGGCAGCTGATGGGCAGAGGACCTGCCAGATATAACCAAGAAACCACGGTCCCTGGTTTCTACCAAATCATTGAAAGCGACTTGAGCATTTGTGAGAGCTTTGGAACAATGAAAGTGACTCAGGTACCAGTGGAGTATTATAATAATTTTTTAGCACTCTAATCTTAAATCTAGGTTCAACTCTTTCTCTCTCTCTCTCTCTTTCTTTCATTGAGTCAGCATCTCCCTCTGTCGCCCAAGCTGGAGTGTAGTGGCATGATCATGCCTCAACGCAGCCTGACCTCCTGGGCTCAGACGATCCTTCTACCTCAACCTCCTGAGTAACTGAGACTATAGGCACATGCCACCACGTCTGGCTGATTTTAATTTTTTTTTTCTTTGTGAAGACAAGTTCTCACCATGTTGCCCAGACTGGTCTCAAACTTCGGGTCTCAGGCAATCTTCTCGCCTCAGCCTCCCAAAGTGTTGGGATGACAGGCATAAGCGACCACATCTGGCCCCTTTTTAAAGACCAACCCAGACTCACTGCTTACATTTTTATTTGTATTTCTTATTTTCCCTATTATCTTCATTTTGTTTTTCTACTCTCTTGAAACTAAGCTTTTGAGACGCTTGACATGTTCTGGACTTAGATGTAATCACAATTTTAAGACCTTGATAGATGGCCTCTGAGACCTGTGAGCCCAGTTGGTTGCTGGATGGTTTTATGTTTATGTTTGCACAACCAGGAGCAGATCCTGTCCCTTCTCAATAGCTGATTGTATAGCATTGTTATGTGATACTTACATTTTCAGAGTGTGCTAGCCTGTTTTGTTAAGAAAGCAATTCTGTGGAAGCTCAGGTTTTGGCCCATTCCTGGAGCCTGTTGACATTTCAACATATGTTTATGGATTTCTCCTTCTCAATTTGCAGAAATATTTTACAGAAAATGCAAAAAGTACCAGGAGAGCCTTGTCAGGTTTTGGTCTCATTGTCTATAGAGACAAATTGTGGCAAGATTTAAGTACCACAGAGTGGCTTTCTATCTGTTATGTATGGCCTTAGAAATGGCATTGTGATGCTTGAAAATGCAGCGACAGGTATCTTATTAAATGAAGATGGGTCACAGGACAGAAACGCAGACATTTGAAATGTGTTGACACAAAGCCTGGTACACAGGTGCGGACCTGATGTTTGCAAGTGCAGAGTGTCATGCCTTGCCCAGTATGTGACTTGTCACCTATATTCTCTAAGTCTTAAAACTGGTCATGTGAGTTGTCAGAGTAAGCCAGCTGGTGACGGTCTTTTAGTGATGGAGGAGCCATAACTGTCCATTCTTAGAAGCTCAGCCCTGGTGGCCACCAGATAAATACTTGCCCTATAGTAACCTTGTGTGCTCAGGCGGAGGAGGATTTGGAAATCGGCCCTGAGGGACCTGCCCATGAGTCAGGGGTGGGTAGAGCCAGAGGGGTTGACGGACCAGGATGGGTCTGGTGTGTCCCAGTTGCTGTTTCTTGCCAAGTAGGTGGTGAGGGTGGTTTGCTAGCTGGCTTCCTCCCCAGCTGGCCTCCACAGCCACAGAAGCACCTGTGTTTGTCTTCCCTGTCCCTGCCCTTCCTCCCTGTGCACCCAGCCTTCCCTTTGTTCCTGGTACCTGCAGTTGAGAGCCCAAGTGGTTTAACACTCTGGCATACATTTGGGGTGGAAAACACCTGTTCCTCTTCTCATGAAATAGAAAGAAAATAAGGTTGGGGTGGTTAAGGGGCTTGCCCGTGCTCTTGAGTTGGAGAGGGGAAGGCCTGTAATGGGAGCAGTGATTTCCAGATCTGTGTACCCCAACACAGTGGCCAGGCCTTGCCTAGTGCAAAGGCTTAGGGAGGCCAGGGCCAGTGCTGCCAGCAGGGAAGCAGAGCTCTTCCTGGAGGCATGGGTTCCCACAAGGTGCCTTGCTATTGGTGGCTGGAGGACCAGGGCCAGGGAAACCTAGAGTTTTTCCCAGTGGAGAGAGTTAGCAGCAGAAACCTTCTCCAAGCTCACTGCTCTCATCACCAGTCTGCTCCTGAGCGCTGCATCCTGTTGGCTCTGAACTTGGGTACTGTGTTTCCCCAATTAAGAGCCACCCCCAGGACAAATAATAAAAGTGTACATTAACCGTGAACCCAGGCACTAGACTGCCCAGGAGATATTGCTCTGGACCCTGGTGCACGTGCATCCCACTCGGCCTCACCCACAGGGGTCACATCCTCTTTGCCTGCTTCTATTCCTGCTGGCCCTCAAATCTGTCTCCTTTGTCCCTCTTTGTGAGCCCTTCTCTTTCCTGTTTTTGTCCCTCCAACCGCTGATGACAGTTCCAGTCCCCGGCAATGATTAGGTTAAACTGAGAAGTCAGACCCCGGCCTCTCTCTGCATTTCTCTCTTCTCACAGTGGTGTTTTTGTATTTGGCATCATTTCTGTGCTACTTCAAGTGTGACCTTCAGGTCAGAGGCTACTTCTCTTTCTGCTCTCACCATATTAGTTCTGCTGTCTGTATCAAGTTGATTGTTTTAAACTTTTGAAAATTCAGCTTGACATGTCGAGTTAATGAGAATGTTCACTTTAGGGTTGGACACTATGGTGTTGCACATCCAAATGAAAGAGGTGAAAAAGATTTGAAAGTACCTGGTCGAACTGCTTCATAGTAAGGAGATGGAAACAGGAGCCCAGGCCCAGACGCGGTTTGCTCAAGGTGGGAACCAGAGTTGGGACCCAGTTGCTTTAATTCCCAGCCCAAGTTTCTTTCCATTACAAAGACATAGGACCACTGCAGTTCATTCCGGGAAAGGTATTTTTCTCATACAATTTCTCCCAGAACATGGTGCTGCGACATGAACTCAATACAGAATGCTACAGCAAGGCTGGGCATTGTGACCAGAATAACATTATAAACGTCTCATAATTATCGTAAAGAGAACTTTATAACCCTTAGAAGTGAGGAATCAACAACAGTATTTTTAAGAAGGAAATGCTGGGCACTGATTCTTTAAAATTTTTTAGCTTGATGTTTACCAAGCATTGACTGTAACATTTAACAAAACATCTTGTATTTTCAATTGTACTTACATTTTCACCATATGATTAATGATATCTTTGGAGGTAAACTAGATCATTTAGTAGATTCCTAGTAGAGAATGTAATTGTGAAAGGAACGATTCTCAGGAGAAAAAGTACACCCCAAGGAGAATTTCACCGGCTTCTGATACAGTAATTACTCTCCCTCAAGGAATTCACTCACGTAGCTTGAGTTGATGGGACAAATGGCCTGGAACAATATTGACTTTGCTGTCACACAAACTGTATCAGGGGACATACCAGAACAATCTGGTTTAGTTGTTCTTCCTCACCCCTAAGTGCAACTCTTTTGAAAGCAGGCTTTGCTTCCTATGAGGTGGACACTACATTGATAACACTCCTGATCCTTGCTAAGAAGAAGATCCATATAATGCAGTTCTTCCTAAGTGAAGATTATGGTGATGAGGAGATTTTACATGTAAATTGCTTTTGGAGCCCTTTCACATAGGGTCTCATTTTTATTGGGATGTGATTGGCCGCAATTAACAAATAGAATAATTTGGGGTACCTGTATGCTGGCCCCTCCCCCAAGAGATTGAGCAGTTGACTGAATGAGAACTCACAGGGCTGATTCAGGAGAGATCTGCCCATTCTCTCCATGGAAAACTATGATATGAGGTTCAGAGACATAACCAAAGTAATAGGAGTAGGGAGGATGGGACTTGGGATCAGATCTGTGGGGTTTCAGGCCAAGAAGGAACCTAGCAAGTGCTCAGCCCTGAGGTGGGCACACGACTAGACCACCATGTCATGGCTGTGCCTTGCTCCAAGTTATGAAATGATGAGGGATTGACTGCTAATGTGGACGTATTTTCACATTCACTGGCTTGTTTGGATGTCAGCTAATGTTTGCCATGCATAGGGATTTCCTGTTTCTTTGGAGAGGCTCTGGCTCTTGTGTCTCCTCACCAGGCAGGGGAGGCTGGTGTGTATGACATGCTTTCTCTACAACAGGTGAGATGATGCTTAGAAATTAATCACACCTCACAAGATCACCATGTGATGAAGTTCAGGTTGAGAACAAAGCAATCATCTCTGGGACTGTAGAGAGTTGTCTTTGCTGTTCTTCATTCTCACCATTGGCTCTATATGGTGATGCTCTGATGGAATAGAACATCATCCTTTACCTTGAAACTCAACCTTCCAGCTGCATCCTTGCTAAAACTAGGAAGGAGTTAAACATTCTGAGCAGTGCCATGTCAGATTATCTGTATTGTTTTGCTTCTAAGCTATAAAAACGCGTTTGAACACCCTTCTCAAATTAAAGTTTGCTTTCTCTTAATTTCCATAGCTATTTCTCAAGGCCTGTAGTGACAAGCTGGCGAAAGTGAGTGGTTGGTGCCATTAATACATCCTTTCAGGAATTCCATTAAAGGAAGACTGGATTCCAACCAAGCACTGGTGACTTGATCCAATCCACTAGAATACGCATGGGAGGCGGCCCGGTTAAAGGCAGACTGTTGAGATCTCACAACAGCTTAAGGGTTTTCAGAGGGTGGTTGCTCAGTTTTGAAGGGGGACTTACCATCCCTTAGTACGAATGAATGACTTTTGTGCTTCTTGGGAACTATCATGCTAAGGTGGGCTTTGTTTGGGGGCTGAAGGGAATTGTTTTTCATACTCTGCCTTTATTTAAGTCTATAGTTAATCCCTTGGTGCAATGTGGTGGTCCCACCCTTGCAAGGATGCCTTGCTTGAGTCTGAGTGTTTACAAAGAGGAGCCAGATGGCCCTAGGCTGCCTTGGTGGACTCAGAGGACTGGAGAGCTCCCTCTTCCCATCTGGTTTTCAGTCCTTGGTGGCTCCCGGGGGCAGGTGGCTAGGCCACCCACTCAGGCCGAGGGGTGGCATGTCTTTGGTGGTGAGGTCTTCTGGCACAGATCTGATGCTCTTCCTCACAGGCCCCGAAGAAACTCCAGAATAATGGTAACGATGGGCTGACTCTTGCAGCAGACTTGTGTGAGATGAATGTGTAGTGAGTATGTGTAAAACCAAAGGGGTTTGCTGCTTTCCAGGAGAAACTTAATGCCCAAGAAATCTAGATGCTCCCCCCTCCCACCCACATACCCTCTCCCTGTGATCAGAGGAAGACAAACCATCGTCCACTGGAACCTGGAATCCGGGGTGCATAATTCCTAACTGTGACATCTTCAGGCACAACAGCCCCCTGGATATAGCTTAGGTGGCCTTGGGGTCTCCTTTTCTCCTTGACCACCCTCTGATTGGCAGTTTCTTTATTTAGACAGGCTAACACTTTGTCATTTTCCCAGAGAGCGTGCCTGTTCTTGAACCACCTGTCCTCTTCAGTGCGACCTTGCAGAGCTATGCTCTGCTTGGTGGGGGTTGGTGTCACTGTTTAACTTTCTGAGGGCAGTCTTACCATGCTGTGTGATGGCTGCCCTTCTGCCTTCCTTTGACACCTCAACTAGGCTTGGGTCTTAACTTCACATTCTCAAACTGAAGACCTCCCTCTAAACTAAAACCTAATCCGCCAAGCCCAAGAAATAACTGAAGGTGACATTTTGCTGAACATGAAACCATTTCTTTTGTTTATAAATTGGCAGGAAAAATAATGTTTAGTAACCATACACCTGTTCTTTTTGAATTCAGTTCTAGAATCAACAGGTTGGCTTATTTAAGGGACAAAGGTAACTATGTGGGTCAGATTAAATACATTTAGACGGACTAAACTGTGCAGACTAGGGGTTTGTAATGCCCAACTCATGCTGAGGAGGTTCCAAAATCTACACAGAAAAGTTCACTCCCATAAATAATATATCTAGTGAGTATTTTTGCCCATGTTGTGAGAAAAACCAAGAGGAGTCTTCAGAGTCACAGGTGGCAGCCCGTGGGCCTGCAGGGATCCAGTATGACCTGCAGTCAAGAGTTTCACTTCCTACTCTGTCAACTGTGTGCTGTTAGTCACCTCCGTGTTCTGTAGGGTAAATGGCATTTGGTGTCAAAAGTGAGACAAGTCAGGGTGTCTCACTTAAAGTCTGTGATTATGTTCAACTGAGACCTATATTTAGAGTCCAAATCTTGGAGCCAAAAGGAGCCTTGGAGCTGCCTTAGTCTGACCTCCCACCCCATGGAGGGAGCCTTCTTGCGCCATTCCTGACAAAGGGGGGTTCAGTCTGAGAACCTCTAGCCACCAGACTGACACCTCCCAGGCAGCCTGTGACCGTGTTTGCACAACTCTCCTTCTTAGAAAATGCTTCTGTCTGTTGAGCTGCAATCTGGATTTCAGCAAGTTCGTTTGTAGCTCCAAGTTCTGCTTTTTGGAGTTCTGCAGAACAAGTCACCTTGGTCTTGAAATGAGCTCACAAATTGAGGGAAAAATGCCTAATCAAGTACAAAACAATAACTGAGGACAAGCCGGGCTCGGTGGCTCAGCCTGTAATCCTGCGCTTTGGGAGGCTAAGGTGAGTGGATTGCCTGAGCCCGCGGGTTCGAGACCCGCCTGGGCAACTTGGCGAGACCTCAT
>NW_007231694.1:96649-148239 GCF_000164805.1 Carlito syrichta | reverse complement strand
GCTCACCTGTAGTTCCAGCTACTTGGAAGGCTGAGGCAAAAGGATCACCGGAGCCCAGCAGGTCAAGGCTGCGGTGGCCGGGAGCGGCCACTGCACTCCAGTCTGGGCAACAGAGGGAGACTCCAACTCAAAAATAAATAAATAAAATAACTGAGGACAGCAAAGTCAAGCATGTAGCCCTTGGAGGAAATGAGATCACAGCCCTGCCTCGGGAGGTGGCATCGCAGTGGCATCCGTGGGGGCAGGGCAATGAGCAGGCACCCCTGCTGGAAGGTTCTTGCTCTCTGTACACTGATAAGGGTGGGGTTCACTGAAGAGCAGAACATGAGTCATGTTGTTTCTTTTACTGTCATAAGGCAACTTGGCACCCTCCGACCAAAAAAGTCCCTTGTCCTGGTGCTCCAACTGCCTATCTTAAAAGTGAAGAAACTTTTGGCAGGAGTTTTGTGGGATTTCTTGGTTGTCATTTTTCTCCCCCCACTTTTTTGGGGGGGAGAAGTGTTTGGTTTTTTTTTAAGTAAAAACAACATGTTTACTGAGCAAATGATATTTGCTTTATTTAGCACATTAACTCATTAAGTCCTCCTGGGGAGCCCCACTGGGAGGCACAGAAGTGTGGTCATCTTCTCCAGGGGGAAGGAGCCTTAGAGGGAGGACTGGAGCCTGCCCAGGACCTCTCACAGGGAAGGGACAGGTCCAGGACTAGGACTTACACAAGTCTTAACTCCCTCTCTACAAGTTCCACTGAGAGCTCATCTCCGCTTGCAATTGCTCAGACCCACATAAAATGAGCTGTGCTAAGTTTTCTTTGCCTATGACGTTTTCCTTGCCTATGACATAGTCCCCAGGCCCTGGTGACAGTGAGGTGCCACAAAAGGGCCTCTCCTCCTCCTGGGGGAGGAGTTCCAGGAATTCCGCCGTAAGTTCAGGTATGGAGGCAGCTTTGGCCTCTGTTCCGTGTCTTCAACACTCCCCACCTGGCTGGGGGTTGCGATAGGCACCTCTGCCTACCTTTGCCCTCCAGGCTGGGGGTGCCAGGCCACCTGTCTTCCAGACTCCGGTTCCAAGGGAGGGAACATTCTAGCGGACTGTGATATACACGGTCCCCGAAGGTGAGGCTCTGGCGGCCGCCTGGCAGCTCTAACGCGTACTTTACATATTGAGTCTTACCAGTGCAGGTGCGGAGTATGCAGGCTCCTGGACCCAGGGTGACGTCTATGCCATTCCCGGGCTGGGGCACACCTGCTCGGACATAGTTTCCCTTTGCTAAGATGTAGATGAGTCTTCAGGTTGGGTGGAGGCGTTCCTTGGGAACGCTAAATGTTGAATGAGAGAAAACACATCACGGCCCCGGGCCCCTTCCCGCATGCCAGGTGCGGGCGGGACAGGTGTGCACCGCCGCGCGTGCGCAATGCCCGCCCGCCGCCGCCGCCGCCGCCGCCGCCGCCGCCGCTCGCGCTGGGGTTACTCCCGGTCAACGCTCGCTAGTAACCTCGGCGGCGCCGAGGCGGCGGTGAGCGGCGCGATTGGCTGAGCGCGCAGGCGCTGTTGCTAGGCGGGAGGGGGAAAGCTTTCCTGAACTGAGGCCTCTCTAGTTTCCAGCGGGGGTCTCGACCTCTCCGGACTGGGGCAGTCTCGTGCATAGGGGATCACCCGGGGGTGTGCAAATCCCACTCCTGTTCCCCACCCCAGGTCCAGTGAGCACCCTGGACCCAGAAAGCGTGAGAACCTTCCAGTAGAACCTGTATCTGATGGATGGACATATTTATGACTCCAGGATGGTTTGCCTTCCATTTAAGCTTAATTGGGAGACTTCTCTAGAATGGAAATCGCACCCATCTAGAATTACCATCCTGGAAAAATGGCCGAATTGCTGTGGTGTCTTTATCCCGGTAGATTTCATCTTAGTGGAGAGACTCATGAATCTTCCAACTTCTGTTTAAAGTCAAACCCAGTGTCATTACTTCAGGTGGCACAATTTTTCTGTGAGACAGTCGACTCCTGATTCCTTATCAAGTGTCCTTGTTTTGTTTTTAGTTGACACCGTGGAGTGAAGAGCTAGAGGCAGGATCTCCCAGGGGTTGGCAGAGCAGGCAGGGCAGGAGGCCACCAGCTGTGGGGCCATATTTGCAGTGAAAAATGACCAGGGTGGGTTTTGCAACCTTGGAATTTCCCTTAGGAATCCGAAGCAGTGGATCTACTAAGCCAGCTGGAATCCAGAGGGTCACGCTGCAAGATTACTGCTCCCTGCTGAGTCACTTCCATCCTGGGCAGGTTAGATGAGACAAGGATAAGTAGCAGCTGAACTGGAGGGTGTGTTTTCCATAGCATTCACTACACGCATTTTTGTATGTGAACCTACATGTGTGATAGCAAACATGGTTTCTACCAGCTGTGCCCATATGAGTATCTGGGAGGCCTGGCACTGCCTTGGTGGAGTCAGAGGTATCACACTTTGCTGTCTCTGGAGGCCAGGCCTTTTCTAGACACCCAACTGGACTGGTTCCTTTGGGCTTAATTTACTTGTGTTGTGAAATGTTAGACACCGTCATTGATATGCTTTGCTCAACCTTTTGGGTTTCTAACCAAATGCAAAAAGCCACAGACATGGGTTTTCATTACTTGCTTGCTTATTAAACTTTGTGTTTTTGTATGAAGTTGGCATTTCTGTAACCCTGCCTAGAGATTCTAGTTCTCAAGTCTAAACTCATTCGACTGAAGGTAGAACACAGGAAGCCAGAGATGGTAGAGAATAAAAACCTCTACAACAAGAAGGAAGGGTACATTTGTGATTACTATGATGTTACTAAAAACAGTCCCAATGTGTGTTGCTAATATGAGAACATGCTTTATGCAAAAGTCTGGTAGAAGGGGGGAGGGGATGCTTACACTGAGTTTCATATTTTATCAGAGTTCCCATTTGTGATTGCAATGGAAACTTGTAGGTTTTCTGTCTCTAAAGACCTGGTATGATTTTGTTCAGAAAATGATTGTGTCCTAAGTGGTGTGAGCAGGGGGCCAGGCAGCCATGTTTCTAGTCCCCTTTCCCTTCATTTGTCATAAATGTGCCATGTGCCCTAGCCCAAGCCCTGCAACCTTTCTCTGACTTTTATGTGGTGTAGAGATGAAGATGACTTTCACCATCTTGTCACCCTCTCTCTTCCGAGGATTGTTCTGTGCTTCCTGAGGATCATACCTCAATTTCTGAATCAGATGAGTCTCTAGAATATGACTTGTGTACTTACATGTACAAGAGAGGTCATGATCTTATTGTTTCTGGGAGATCTTTCAAGAACTTTTAGATCACTGGATGACAAGTTTTGCATCTTTGAAACTATTTACTTATATTTAAGCATCTATGTTTGTGAGTTACTGGATGGAAATTTCCACCGTTGAGATAAAGCTCAGTAAGCAATATTACACTTCAGAATTTGGCTCACGAGAGAGGTTAATGCAGGTTATCTTAGGAGGATGTGAGATTTTATCAGGTCTTATGTATTTCCGTCTTGTGGCTAAATTTTCATGACTGAAAATTGAGGATGTCGTGCCCACTGCTCTGACTGACAGCCTGCAGTGGGGAGTGGTGGCAGCACGGGGGTTGGTGGTGGCTGCCGTCAACACTGCCAGGAGAGGTGGTAGCCGCAATCGACAGGCTGTGAATGTAGCTCTTGTTTTTGCAAATATTTAATGTAAATCCTGTAATGCTGTTGCTCTGTAGAAAACAGCAGTGGCCATCTTTTGAGTACTTCTAAGATAATACATAACAAGGAGTTTAATAAGAATTGAACTAGATACAGAGCTTAGTAAAAATTTTCCCTCTAATTTCTTTGAAAAAAATGATTCCAGGTGTAGTGCCTTTCATTTTATTTTATTTTTGTTTGAATTTGTTATTTTCCAGCACCTTTTAACAGAATACAGTCAGTAATGGAGGAGGCAGTATGGTATAGCAGTTGGGAATGTTGTTTCCAGAATAAGAGAGTCTTGGTTCAAACCAACTGTGCCACTTACTAGCTGGGCAACTGGGTGAGTTACTCAACCTTTCCATAAGAAGAGAATATTAATAAAAATGCCCCTCATATTAGTTCAAATAACTTGATACCTATGAAGCACTGTGACCAACGTGTAGCCTTTAATAAGCCAGAGCTACAATTCTTGTGTATGATATAATAAAATAATAATAGCTTAGAATCACTGAGAAGGATCAAAACCTTACAGTTATCACCCTAAAAGTAAGCCTGGCATGATAAGTTAGGCTTTACAAATAAAAGGTAAAGAGTGAGTGCACAGTATATGGTCAATGTGACTTATTAGGCGTACCCTAGGCACCGGGCCACATGCTCAATGCCTTACACATATGTGTTGCATTGAGTTCCCTCACCACACTAAGAGAGGAGAGGTGAAGAGGATTTGCCCCAGCTCATAAGGCAGAACCCTAGACCCATCTCCCAGTCAGGCTGCAAATCACCCTTGTCTGTCTTTGGCTGATATGTGCTCCTAGAGCCAGCTTCTGCTGTTGGAGCAGAAGACCCTCCGGGGCCTGCCCCCTGGATAACCCACTAGCTGCTATGCCCCCTTTGGTATGGCTGACCATAGGCAGATGTTCACAACACTCTTGACAGTCAAGCAATGAGTCTTTGGTATATGGCATCTTCAGAATCAGCAACATGGGCCTGGGGCCTAAGTTCTGGAAGACTCTTCTTTGGCCATTTTGGGGTGTCTGGTGATTACCAAGCTTCTGGTATCTCATTCTTCAAATCTGAGCCACAGAAAGGGAGCATGACTTCATTTTATTCTCTGCACTGTGGCTCTGGTAGCCATGGACACCTTCTGCAGGGCAGTGGGGAATGCTGTGTGTTCATCTTGGGCTGTGAGGTATCCTGGGACAGAGAGGAGAAGGCAGGGGCAGAAGTAAGGGCAGGGCAGCTTCTATAGAGTCACACCTTGTGCCAGGCCACAGTGCTGGAAATGCCATGGCCCCAACAGACGCGTGAGGTACTATTTCCATGTCACCAACAAGGAAACCAAGGCTTGGAGAAAGGTAGAGTTGCTGTAGGTGACAGGTGGACCCCAGGACCAAGTCTGGTCTGACTGTCCTCTGCTTCTTCCCATTTGCCCTTTAAGGTCATGTGAAACAGCCAGTGACTGCCTAGGGCCATGGTCATGTAAGTGAACTTGAAACATTAAAATGTTTATTGCCTTCACACTTGTGCCTTCCATGAAAATGAAGCAGTATCACTAGAGAAGAATCTGATGAACTTGGGAGACTGTGGAATAGTGGCGGCCACCAACCAGGTCTCATGGGATGGCCTGGATTAAACCTCACTGCCCATCTTCCAGGAGAGTAAATGACGTGACTAGCACATGCCACACGTGCTCACACGTGGCAAGCGTGCCCTTTGGCGCCATGCAGGGGACTGAGGGCACAAGTGAATGGTTAGGAGGGAATTCACGCCCTCCGAAGAAATTCAGAAGGCCGGGGGATCTGGACTGGCTACTCCTGCCTGGTGATCTGCAGTCTTGGAGAGCAGCACGTTGATCTCTGGGATTACTATTCTGACTTTCACAGACATGTGGTAAGAGCTGGTCACGTTCAAAAGTGCCTCTCAGGACCCTGACCCAGGCGGGGCCACCAGAGCAGCATCTATTCGTCATGAAAATCAAGTGCAAAAGAGAGATTCTTCTTTTCTCATAATATCCATGAGCTCACCATGAGCTGAAAGGGGGGAATACTTCAGTGCATTTTTCTGTGGGGAGTTTGAAATCCAGGAGGCATTTATAATTTTATACTGTTTCATAAGAAATTCTGTTATACCCTAACGCTGAAAAACTACAAACAAAAAAAGAAATTCTGTTATACCAAAATGCCTTGTGGTGTTTTGGTTCCTTGTTTTACAAATATGCCTGTTGTGAACACTTGGAGGACTACAGTCCATTTCTAAGACACAGGGGGCTGTGTCAAGATAGACTCAAGTGTGTTTTATTTTAAGGAAACTTACAAAGCATGTGCAGTTCTTACTACTGTATTTTGATTTTGAGTTTCCACTAGAGAATATTGGCTTTAAAAAAATGTACAATTAGAGGGTAGGAGGGAACTTGGGGAGCCTGTCAGCCCCTTCCCTCCACAGGGATCTGAGTAAAAGCTCACTATGCCCTGGGGCAACTGTGTTTTCACACCTCCAGAGGCTGAAGTGAAATGAGGCATTGTTGACTGGGCCCCATAAAGATCTAGGGGCAGACCTGCCTGGGCAACTTAGCGAGACCTCATTTCTACAATAAATCAAAAAATTAGGCGGGCATGGTAGCGCATGCCTGTAGTTCCAGCTACTTGGAAGGCTGACGTAGAAGGATTGTCGGAGCCCAGCAGGTCGAGGTTGTGGTGACCGGAAACGTGCCACTGCACTCCAGTCTGGGCCACAGAGTGAGACTCCAACTCAAAAAAAAAAAAAAAAAAAAAAAGACCTAGGGGCTTGTGGAAAGACAGGTAACTGGGCCCCACCCCACCCCAGAGGGGCTGAGTCTGCAACTGTGGGGCAGGTGGGAGTTAACATATCTGATAAGTGCTCAAGGCTCTGGCAGCCTCAGTGTCTCAGTGGGTCCCAGGGCTTCAAAGTCAGCATTCTGGTGAAACTGGAAGCGTGGACAGAGATGGAGTTAGCTGTTTTGTGGGGGACAGCAGGGTTAGGCGCTTACAAGCCCACCGTGAACTTGGGGAGCCTGTCAGCCCCTTCCCTCCACAGGGATCTGAGTAAAAGCTCACTATGCCCTGGGGCATCTGTACGGGAATAGCCAGCTTCCAGATGCTGCGTAACGGGGCAGAAATGCCAGGATTCAGCAGTTTATATTGTTATTATTTAAGAGTGCATATTTTATTTTTATCTTAATCTGATCCACAGAGACGTATTTTAATACCCCCATGTGTGCGCACCTGCGTGTGTGTGTGTGTGCGCTCGCGCACGCTGGTTTGCAGTATCACCTGGGCAGGAAAAAGAAGATTAGGTTTCTTTCTGCTTATTTGTAAATCCTGTTCAAGCCAGGAGTAAGGTCGTTGTGATCTCTACTGCCATCTGATTTATCCCCCCGACCAGTTCCTCTGTGAAATCTGGAGAGAGACTAGTGGCTGAGGGTCTGCAGTAGAGGATAGGAATGGTGTGTTAGTAGAGACATATCTGTTGCAGAATTCTCAGGCACCCTCCAGATAGACAAGCTGGCCAGGAAACTAGGAGAAGCATAGTTCTAACCCGGTCATTTTCTTTCCTCATCTGTAAACTGTTCTTATCTTTGGCTTAAAAAAAATTGCTCTCTTTTGCTAAAATATCACATTAAGTCACAAAATTATTTGTGGAGGCTGAAGCATGAGGTTGGCCTGGATAGAGAGGTCATCCTAGGAGTGGACACAGGGGTGTGAAGGTATTCGAGGGGTTCCATACCCCCAACTTCTCCTGTCCCCTCCTCCCAGCACTAGATTCTAACAAGAGCCTGCCTGAGACAGTCTCTCAGTAGTTAGTAGCACTTAGTCATAACAGAAGGTCAGGTGTTTCCACGATCTCAATGCAAAATGGTGGACAGTTAACATAGCCATTGCTTTGCCAATAAAGTGGTGCACCTAAAAGACCTCAAAAGCATTCCCTAAAGTCTCATTTACATATTGTCTTATTTTCTCCCACTGTTTTTTTGGTGAAGAACTTTAGTTTTTCTTCATCTAAATGATAGCAGATTTTGGATTGCAAGAATTGTAACTCATGAATTTAAAAAATTTTACTTGGAACATGGTCATGGCTACTGTGTTTCAAGTGTGAGCTGGGTGCTTCTTACCACTGCTGCTCAAGGGCAGGGCTGTTTACATGCTGTGCATTTCCCAGCCACAAAAAGCTTGGAAAACACCCACTTAGGACTGAAAGTGACCTTTACCATGGGGGAAGCACATTCACAAATGGAACGACCTGACCGTAGGCAAATAAACTCCCAAGTTGGCTGATGGAACTTGAGGTTCCAAGAGAACTATTGACCTGGCTGGAGTCATGAGGAATGATCCCCATTTCCCAGTTGTTGGCCAGCTCTGCCCCCAGGTACTCCATGGAGCTCAGACACAATAGGAGCCAAGCATCTAGAGAGAAAAGTGGGGTTTGCACAACTGACTGTGTGTTCCCTGGGGCTTTGAGGGTCCCCTTCAGTGAAACTGGATGCCCCAAGTGGATAGATCAAGTAAAATTCTGGATCAGAGGATGTTTGAAAAGCCGTCGTTGGGAGAACCAAAGAAAAAGGGGAGTTACTTAGAAAGTTGAGCTTTTTCATTGATTTGCATATGTCTGCTTTATAAGGAAGTCATTGGGTTGGAGTTTTTGTAGTTCTAAAAGTTACTAAGAAACCAGAAAATTGCATTATTCTTCAGTTGACTGGCATTCAGTCTAGAAAAAAGGATTATGAAACTAGGAAAACAGGGTCTCTCAACCCCAGCTTGCTTCATGAGTTGCCCAAATGAAGCTTTCTTGGAGAGTGGCGTCCCTCTTTTTGTAAGATGTGTCTTACCATGCATCCTGTAATCCATTGGAGACAAGGTGGCCACCCTCAGCAACTGCAGGGACAGGAAGAAGACAGGGCAGAGGGCACAGGAGAGACAAGACTGAAGCCATGTTCCTGTCTGTGGGAGGGAGGCAGGGAGTAGCCTGGAAGGCTGGACCTGCAATCAGGAGTCAGAGAAGAGAGGACAACTCAAGGCTGAGATGAGACCAGGAGCATCTGGGCGAGTAGTAAGCTCACTGGGCCAAGCCTTGGTGGAGAAATCCAGACAGTTCAAGCATGTTTTCATCCCTGTTTCTGAGGTCCACCCTTTCTGAATATCGTCTCTACATCTAAGTATCTTGGTGGAATTCTAACAAGAAGTAGACAGGGCACAAGGCTGCAGAAAGTGCTGACTCGGCAGTGCAGGACTACAGGGCCAGCTTCTCTTTTCTGAAGGAATGGTCTGGAATTAGATCAAGAATAGCAGCTCCCAGTGGGAGTATCCTGGAAGGTGGACAGGCGGAAGACACTGAGGAAGCGATGGCTCTGGGCAGGTGGAGACAGCCAGCTGGTGAGGACAGGGCAGGGAGGGCCCTCCACCCGGTTTGCTCTGACAGCTGAGTGCTCACTTAAGTTATATATGTCAGCTTCTAGATTCGAGGGATGGCAGTGACTGAATTTGCTGTGCAGACACTTCAAATAATTATGTCTGCAGATTTGTACAGAGGCTGTATCTACAAAGCTGTTTCATGAGAAATATAGACATCAGTAGATATAAAATAGCTTTGAAAAGGAATTAGGATTGAGATGTTTTTCACCTCTTTGAGATACTGATGAAATAATAAAGCTGTTCTAATGATTTACCTGTGAATAAATATTTTTATAAAGTAATCTCAGTCCATGTGCAAAAATAATAAACAGCCACTTCACTCCAATGGCTAAACGAAAGAGATTCTCGGTTACAACTTTTCCTGTAAAGGAATGAAATCTAATTCCATGAACTTGTTAGTTTCTTCATCATTTTGCGTTTCAGAAAGTAAGAAATGTGATCTCAAGATACAGTGGCAATATATGTATTTCTGCTTGTATATATAAATGTATACGTGTATAATTATTTTTAATTATTTTTATAAATGAGAGCATTTTATCTTAATTATACCTCTAGTTCAGTCTTCTTATTTTATAGATTAGAAAGCCAGGGCCCAGGTTGAGATGTGTAGTTTAAAGTAAAACAGTTTTTGAGATGAAATTCTAGTACTGCCACATCTAAATTTGAATCTTATGTGCCTATATTTATCTTGTTCTTTGAACCAAAGTGATAGATTTTTGATTCAACCATCAATCCACAAGTTTCAGGTAACCAGATTAGGATATGTTTTTTTTAAAAAAAGCATACAATTCTGGAATTAAAATGTAGCCACGTGGCTTAAAATTTGTGATTTAAAAACTATGCTAGGAAAACTTTGTTCTGCTTCACATTGATATGTCTGTGTTAGGTAAGAAGCAAGAACTATTACAGATTCCAAGGAACAAGTTCCAGCTGACCCTCTTTCTACTTCTTAGTAGAATTTGCTCCTTTCGCCAACGGAGTAATTTTCAGGACAAAAAATATTTTTAAATTTTCCTATTTTCATTATCAGGACAATGCAGTTTTTTAAGTTCCACAAATTTGTAGTGGTGCGTTATAAGCAAAGCATTTTTTCAGTCTTGGAAAGGAAAAATGAAGAAAGCTCAGCCCTCAATGGGTTTATGATTGACAGGAACACAGAAACCCTCACTGTCGGGACGGAGTCTTCTAAGACAATGAATGATGCCTGGGAAAGGGTTTGAGGAGTTGGAGGACAGAATGATCTCTGAAGAGAAATCACAGGCTTCAGGAAAGGCTGCAAGGGGGGGCAGGACCCAGGGACATAAGAGCAAGTGATGAAGAAGCCAGGGAGTGTGATGCTTAAAGCTGGGGTAACAAGAGAGCACAGGGTGGGTGAAAAAGTTTCAGGGAAGTGTTTTGCAACAATGGTGTGAAGATCTTGGACTGGAATGATAACAACACTGTAATGGCTCCCCTCAAAATCATATGTCCGTATCCCAACTCTCAGAACCTGCACGTGTGACCTTACTGGGGGAAAAGGGTCTTTGCCAATAGATCAAGGATCTTGAGATGGGATCATCCTGGATCAGGGTGGACTCAAAAATCCAAGGACAAGTTTTTAAAAGAGAAGGAGAAAAAGGCAGAGAGGCACAAGGGAGAACAGACAAATACATGGAGAAGGACACATGAAGATGGAGTGACATAGCCACAAGCTCAGGGTCACCTGGGGCCACCAGGAGCTGGAGGTGGCCAGGAAGGATCCTCTTCTGGAGTCTTCAGAAGGAGCATGGTTGCCTGCACCTGGATTTTGAACTGTGTCCAGATCTGTGAGAGAATAAATTTCTGTTGTTTTAAGTAACACATTTTGTGGTATTCTGTTGTGACAACCTCAGGACACTGCTACAAAAGAAAAGATGGGCATAAGAGAGGGATGTTTTGAAAAAGAACAGTGGCGAGGGACATGGTAAGGATATGGAACAAGAAAACTCTAGACCATGCTGGGGCTAGAAGCCACTCCAGATATCACTTGGCTGTGAAGTCAGGTTGAGACATGTACCTTCTCGATCCAACATTTCCCTATGACCTACCTACGGTGCTTTCAGCAGCACCATGTACAGGAGCTGGAAGGCTGGATACAACCCAATGCTCACTGAAAGGAGAGTAAATACACAAACTGTGCTTAGTCTCATGGTAGAATAGTCTAGAGCCCTGCATAGAGGTGAGGCACAGTTGTAGGCATCAACAAGAGTGGATCTCACAGACAAAATAGCCGTTCTTGAGTGAGGAAAAGGAATTCCTGGAATACACACAATACAACACCATTGATATAAATTCCAAAAATGTTCAAAAATCACCAAAATTGTTTAAGGATAAAAGCAAATGCAGTACGAGAGAGAAAAACAAGGGAATCATGAAATTCAAGACTGGTGGCTTCTAGGCTGAAGGCAGGGGACTGAGATCAGGGTGAGACAGGGCATTGGGAGGGTTGCTTAGACGTCAGTTAACTGGATGGTGGCATGTGTGTATCCATTTATTCTATTTGTCGGATCTCACAAATATGTGATCTGCATCAGAGAAGCTAAGTATCATGTGTATGGATTTGGAGTCAGACTGCTCAGTTTCAGTTCTGGCTTTCCCACTTACTAGTTGTGGTTCCTTGGGAAGGTTGTTTGAGCTCTCTGTGCTTCAATTTTCTCATCTATAAAATGAGTGTATTAAAATACAGAGTTCTGGAGAGAATTAAGTGAGTTAATGTATGTGAAAGCTTAGAATAGTACCTGAGGCACAGTGGATCTGTATGAGCATTTGCCATCCATGTCATTGTCATCATCATCATTATCATCATCGTTTTATAAGTGTCAAGCAGTTTGAAAAAAGATGTGGCACTGTAAGGAAATGGGAGACAGAGTGAAGAGTTCTTGCTGTGAGGAAGGCACTGGTGCATCGTGTGACTTGGTTGTGTGTGATGTGAGCAACCATGGTGGGTGGGCAGGGAATGAGATGGTTAAAGGATTCAGAGCTATACATGTGAGCCACTGAGGACAGTAGGGGACAAGAGAAGAGACAAAGACTAGGAGGAACTGAGGGTTTCTGGCAGGATGTGTTGACTTCCTCCTGCCGTGACATGGTCTATTGAAGCCATGTTCCCAGGGGAACAAGCAGGGGCCTCAGCTAGAGCTGACCTGGCACTTTGGGACTTTGGTGCCTCTGGTCCCATTTTAAAAAGATTATAGATGGGTATAATCCATTTGGTGCCTCAGTGGTCTATTTTTCTGTGGTGCCCGTGGCATCCTGCACACAGAGGGGAGGACACGAAGTTCCTACGAATAGGCAGCCATATCCTCCTCAGACATGGAGGAACACGCTCAAGCTAGCTAGATGGAAGTGAGCCCTGCAGATGGTGCTGGGGCCTCCTGGGTGATGAGCCAGGGCCCTCTGAGAGTACCCCACAGGCCGCCTCCTGCGGTCGCTTGCAGTTTTTTGAGGGTTTGGTTTCTGGGATGGCATGTGCTGTCGCACCAGTGGACAGGACTAACCTTGTCAGGGTCTCTCACATGGCGCTATCAACATGGGCTGTTTCTGGGCTCACTTCCCTTGAATTGAAGATAACACACTTTTTTTTGTCTCTTGCAATATCCCTTTACTCCTTCGTGTGCTTTATTAATGGCTTGGAGGCTGGGCCAGGAGTGGGACCATGTATACACGCTGTCTATGTAAGTACACGCTGTATACATAAGGGTCCTCCCTGTACCCAGGAGGTATGGACTCAGCGTGGAGACCCCTAACACCTGATGGAAAATGGCAGCAGAGCCAAGTGATATTCCTGGCAGCAGTGACAGTGCTGGCAACACAGTGGCATATCAGTAACCAATACAGGGTCAGCAGACTGCCCTGTGCGTCCTGTAGGCACTGACTAACTGGGACCATAGCCCTGTGACAGAGCTATTATTATCCTTTTCTGGGGCACAGAGAGTGCTGTGACTTACCCAGGAGGGAAGTGGGATTCGGACCTGGCTAGTTTGCCTCCAGGCCCTGCTGTTTTGACTCTCTGGGAGGTAAAATGATGAATCTGCACATTGAATAAATAGATGTAAGTGGCCCAGTTGCTTGGAGGAAGGAGGCATTGCTTCAGGGGAATGGGAGGGCCCATATTGGTGGAGGCCCAGCCAGTTGGCTAATGCTTCATAATCCTTGTTTCATTTTGTCTGCCCAGCAGCACCAGGTGGTGGTAGGTATTGTTGTCCCAATTTACAGATGAGAAAAAGAGAAGCTCAGAGAGATAAACTAAGTTGCCTCAAGTCCAATAATGAGTAAGAACTAGATAGAGGGTCTGAGCTGTGGGTAGTCACTATCAGAAGTTCATTTGCTTCTCTGGGCCACCTATCTGGCCCCACAGATGGTCAGCATAAGGACAGGAAGGGGACAGGATGGTCATTCTCAATGGAATGAACAGCATCGGCCAAGGCATGTTTGGGAGGCTCTAACTAGATCATCCTGGGGTGAGGGGAGAGTTGAGGCAGGGGGTAATGGGAGATGGGTCTGGAAGGGCCAGACTGCGAAAGGAAGGTCTCGAACACCAGGCCTAGGTATGTAGGTCCTGGAGGGAGACTGTGGGGCCCCACCCAGAGAAAGCCGGGAGGTGCTCAGATTCCCATTTGGGGTCCCCAGTAGTCTCAGGGGAGCCACATCAGAATGCTTTCTGGGGATGGACAGTCCTTCTGAGTCATGCCTGGACCAAAGGTGCTTTCTTTCTTTTACAAGATAAACATGGAACCGTGACTTGTCTGTGGCATCCTGTCTGGGCCTGTCTAATCTGGAACAACTGGGAAACCCATGGAGCAGAGTGGGTCAGAGGATTCTCTCACTTGGTGGTACCTCAGCCGACATTGGGCTACTGGAAATTCCAGTTGTGGAACAGGGATAGCTGCTTCTGGAGCTCGGTGTGGCCATGCACCAGTGTTTGATGGGTATATTCATCTCCACACTGTTAAGAAGCTGCTGGCTGCCATTTTGGATATGATAAATCTCATTAATGTAAGCATTCAGGGAGAGTGCTGAGGCCTAGGAGTCATCAGCCCAGTTCTGCTTCCAGAAACTCTCCAAATTCTGCAGCATCTATGGCTGTGCATGTGCTGGGTTTCTGCTTGTTTTCCCTTTTTCTTTCAGAATGTGATTGGGGCTTGGGAGGATAGTAATTTAACACATTAGAGTGGTGATCATGACTTTTACTGAGTAGAACCCAACTCCTCATTGTCCACATGGATGTACCAAGTATGTGTCTGCCGGATTGGGCTGGGCTGCCCCAGGGCACGGAGTTACACACAGTATGGGTATCCACAACCTTGTGAGGGTGTCCCATGACCCTGGCCTGGCAGACAGCAGTTTAGCAAAATGTCTCTTCTTGTACTGTTTGAGAGTCTCACCTGTGATTTACCTTAAGGACTTATTCCTTCTGGTTGGTGTTGTACTGTGAATTTTCTTTAGCAGAATGTGGCTCCGATGTCATTCAATTTGGAGATGCATTCCAAGGCAAACTTTTACTCACAGAAAAGGTGCTTGGAAGAACAAGGGGCACCTTCTGTGCCCAGTGGCTGCAGGTTAGGGGTCACTCTCCCTTTACTTTCTTTCCCTCTTTCTTGGTCAACCACCTCTTCGATTTGGATTTTGGCCCCAATTTGATGACAGGTTTGGGAAAGCCATCACTGAGAAGCCCGTCTTCCCAATGGCATTCCAAGCCAGGTGGAGTTGGAGTAAGCTACTGGGCTGGTGGCAGAGGAAAGGAGAAGTGTGCTAGCAGTTGCGGCCTGTGTGTTCTGCAGAGACCCATGTGGGATTGATTTGCCTTCCAAGTCCCAGCATGCCTGGATGTCATTGAGCACACAGGGGTGACTGTAGTCAGAGCTGCAGGATGCATCAAGCAAGATGTCCAAGATCCAGACAGCAGCCTTGGAGCAGCTGGCAAGATGAAGGCTGATCCCCGGGATGGCACCTTCCCAGCCCTGAATCAAAGGAGGGTTCCTTCAGCAGGAGATGCCAGGGGTTGGCAGAGCACATGGGGCGAGGGGCAGGAACATAACGACCAGGTCAGCAACAGCTTCAGCAAAGGCCAATAACCAGAACAGATCCAAAAGCCAGAGCAGGGACAGGCCTGTGCCAGTGTGGGGGAAACATTATCCCAGTCCCAGGGGAACAGTGGGGAGAAAGCTTGGGACCATGCTCCGCTCAAATGAGAAAGAAATAGTCCATATTCCATCAAGTGGGTTTTGTTTCCTCACCCAAAGCCCTCTGTTAAACCCCCCTTTAGGTCATGTTAGGGAGAAGTGCCTTCATTTGACCAGACCCACCTGGCAGATACAGCCAATATGCCACTAGTAGAGGGGCCAGCAGCACCTCTGACAGCCAGAGGGGCCTGTAAGGCCTGGCCGGATCCCCATGACACTCGGGTTCTGGAGAACCCTAAATGCAAACTGCATGTGAGTGACTGCTGGGGGTCCCTGACACCACTGTGTCCGAGTCTGCAGGGTAACTCAGCTGTGAAGGAAAGGTGAGGGACCCTCTGCCCTGTATGATGGGGGAGAGAGTGAGATAAGTGGATTTGCCAGCATTACTGTTGGGATTGGAGGGAAGTAAGGAGTTGAATGTGCCTCCTCGGGGTGCTTACAGGAGATGGGACATCATTTTGCAGGATATTTATTAACATAATTACTCCCTGTTACTTCTTGGATGCTGACCCGCACGTAAGCATCAAAATACTCGGATCCTCACAGGCAGGAAGAATGAGACAGATGCTTCTGTTTGGAGTCAGAGGCAGGAGTGCCACTAGGAGACGAGGACCAGGAAGGAAAGGGACTTAGGTGGGGTGGGAGCAGGTGATGGGGAGATGGATGAGTGAACACAAGGGAGACCACTGAGCCAGGGTGGCGAGTCAGGCAGAGGCTCCCAGGAAGAAAGGATGAAAAAGCTATCCTTGGCTGTGGTCAGGTGACCATTTTAAGTTCCTTAAAGTGGTGCCCAGAGAAACCACACAGAAGCCTGTAGCTGTGCTCATTACCCAATTGACTTCCAGAGCAGAACATCTGTTATAAATCCAGGAGATTTTCATAGTCTGACAAATTACTTCAACTGTTCTCCTGAGACTCGGATGCACTTCCTGATGCCACTGAGGGGTGGCAGGTGGAGTGGCATGTTCTTTTGGGGGCAGACAATCATGTCTTCATTTTACGAGTGTGTGTGTGTGTGTGTGTGTGTGTGTGTGTGTGTGTGTGTGTGTGTGTGACGTATGCCTGAATATGTGGCGTTTGTGCATACATGTGTACATGATGTAGGGTATGTGCATGGACACATAATGTGTGTGTGCATGTTGTGGGCATGTACCATGGTGTGTGTGTGCACACACTGTGTGTATGTGAAGTGTCTGTATGTGCCCATGGCATGGTCCCTGTGACTTAGAAACCCTCACGTGTGTCTCCAGGTCCATTTTGATGTTATTAAGTTCAGCTTCCCAGACCTTGTTCCTATTCTTGTGATCAGTGCAAAAGCTGCCTTATGTCTTCAGCAAGTACAAAATCAAGAAGAAAGGGGTGATCAACAGCTGTGGCTTTGCCGTGTAATAAGAAAAACAGACGCCATTGATTAGAAGCTCCTTGGGCATTAGGGAAAGAAACAGGTAGCATAAAAAGAAGATGTCGCTGAATGTAATAGGAACACAGACTTCTGTCCTTTTGCTTTGAGGTTACCCATGGGTAGGGAGGAGGATGGTCTGGGAGAACAAGACAGTCTTTTCTAACCAGGAGCCCCTTTCAGCTCTGGGCTGAGGCGAATGGGGGCTGGGCAGGCGAGAGGCGCAGCTGGGCTCATCCTGTGAATGTTGGTGTTTGGAGAAAAGTCGCAGCTTCGGATGCAGAAATGGGACTGCTGTGTAGTTTTCAGATTGAGGTTGATGTGAGACTTGGAGATCATTTGGCAACCTTATTGATGCTGTTGGCAAAATTTAAATAATTGGAAGGCTTTTTTCTTGATTGTTCTAGCCAGGTTTAGAAGCCTGGAAAAGGACCAGTTCTGCTTTTAGAAGTATAAAAATATCGCAGGGATAGAAAATGCTTCATGCCTGACAGGCAGATGCAAATGACTTCCAGTTATATTTCAGTGCCTGCGCTGGGGTGGGACTTCATTGCCAGGGATCTGATGAACTAGCCAACCTGTGGGGCGTGGTGTGTGTGTGTGTGTGTGTGTGTGTGTGCGTGTGCGCGTGCGCGTGCAGGGGGGTGCATGCATATAGTGTGTGTACATGGTATGCTGTGCATACATGTGATTCTATACATGATGTGTTTGTGCACACATATGATTATGTGTATGTGGTATGTTTACGTCCATGTAATCTTGTGTACACAGTGTGTTTTTGTATGCATGTGATTGTGTGCACGTGATGTGTGAGCACATGATGTGCATGTATATATGTATGTGTGCACATGCATGTGATGTGTGCCTGAATGTGTGGTATGTATGAGTGCATACATGTGTACATGATGCATGGGTGAGTACATGTGCACACGTGTGCATGTTTTGTATGCATAGTGTGCATGCACATGGTATGTGTGTACATGGTGTGTTTGTGCATGCAGGTGATTGTGTACATGGAGTATTTGCATGCATGTGAGCACGTGATGTGCATGTATGCATGCACATGTGTGTGATGTATGCCTGAGAGTGTGGTGTGGTATACATGCATACATGTGCACATGATGTACGGTATGTGCATGGACACACGATGTGTGTGTGTGCATGGTGTGTACATGTCATGCTGTGGGTGTGTACCATGGTTTGTGTGCACACACTGTGTGTATGTATGGTATCTGTGTGTGCTCATGGCATGAATGGCAGATGCATGCACATGACTGACTGTCTGAGGGCTCTTTCAGTTGTGATAGTAGGAAGGGGGCATCGGGAAGCAGAAACGTCAGTTAGAGTTTAATATGTGCGCTCTTTTCTGCACCACTTGGGGCTGGGGTGTCTTTATGGAGTGACTTTCAGAGACTGCACTGTTGTCTCTGTGTGTTTTATTTGTATTGTCTTTCTTTTCTTTTAAATCCAGGCTCAAGCCCTCACCTGGATAGGGAGGAAGTGCCCCTGCTTTTACCTAAAATCCATCCAGACTTTCCTCCCCCAGCTCACAGAAACAACACTCTGAACCGTTTCCTTCTTAAAGAATGACTTTGTACCCTGACTGATGCTACAGAGAACTGGAGGGTCTAGTTGATAGTGTAGTCTTGGGGAATAGGTGTCCACTTTGTTTTCTAGTCCATCTCTCTACCTTCCGGAAAGTGAGTTGACTAGAGCATGGGTGGTCCTAGAGAAGGAGTTGCCACTGGGGAGGAGCCACTGGGACTCAGGTGGCCCTGACTGGGATCCAGGTGTGCACACCAACTTCCTGTGGACCCCTGGACATGCCCGTTGGTCTTCCCAAGCCTCTTCCCTTCCTGGGAAATATGGATATGATATACCTTCCACTTAGGGATGCTGTGATCAGTTGGGCAGATTAAATGTCATATGCACAGGGCTTAGCCCCCAAAGGGCCCATAAACAGTTTCCCATACAAGAAACATGCTAATAATGTGACAGGCAGGACACTGACCTGCCTTTTCTCCCTCAAGGGGTTGGTCTTCCAGCTGCTGCCCGGAGTGGGTGGGCACTGACTACTAGGGCTCTGGGAAGGAATGGCCTGGAAAATTGGTCTGCCCATACCACCATCCTCTTGGCTAGACTGTGGTATCTGCACTGCTTACACCTTCCTGTCAGAATATCCAAAGACCCTAAGGGTTTCTGCATCAGCATCAGAGTGGCTCTGAGCATGCTGGCCTAGGAGTGCTAGGTATCCAGCTGACCTGCACTCCCTGAGTGGTGAGAAGTAATGTCACAGTTAATAGCCCACCGGCATTCCCTGGGATAATGACCCACGGGGAGACAGCGGTTCTCACGGTCACAATGGGTGCAAGTCAGCCCTCAGGGGTGCCGGGGACAGAGGACCTGGGCAACCTATCTGCTCCCCACAGAGGTTGACAGCATCTTTGCACAGAGCAGCATTTAGAGGGGTCAGGAACATTCCGAGAATGGGCTCTGGCTCTTTGAAAATCCTAAGGTAAAGCAACTAGATCTGAAACGTTAAACTTTGGGTCCTCTCTCCGTGGTGGGAGCACAAGCCCTCCCTGTGCGCCAGGACTCAGACAGCATTCTTAACTCATATGGCTGCTTCCACTCCACTGTCACTCTCTGAAATGAAGCTCTGATTATCACTACCACATTGCTTGCATCTTCCAGTATGCCATTTGGTGCAATGATTTGTATCCAATTGCAACCCCGGCACCCACCATTTATTTAAATTTAAATTTAAATTTAATTTAATTTAATTTAAAAATTTTTTTGAGTTGGAGTCTCACTCTGTCACCCAGATTGGAGTGCAGTAGCCACTCCCAGCCACCGCAGCCTCGACCTGTTGGGCTCCGGTGATCCTTCCGCCTCAACCTTCCAAGGAGCTGGAACTACAGGCACGCGCTACCACACCCTGCTAATTTTTTATTTATTGTAGAGATGAAGTCTCACCAAGTTGCCCAGGGAGGTCTCGAACCAGTGGGCTCAGGCAATTCACTCACCTCGGCCTCCCAAAGTGTGTGATTACAGGCTGAGCCACCGAGCCCGGCCCCCACCATTTATTAAATACATGCCGTGTGTCAGATTCAGTAGAAAGAACTTCAAGCACAATATCTTGTTTTGTATTCATGGACACCTTTAAGGTTGAGTACTTGTTTCATGCCTGTTACCAAATGAAGAAAAAACTGAAGAAATTAGCCCAAAGTCAGAAGCAGAACTCCTGAGTTAGGACTTGAAAACTTCAGGGCCTGTTGGAATCACCTGGGTCACGCCCCAGCCCGGTTCCATCAGAGTTGTATTTCAAAGCTCCCAGGAGATTCCAATGTGCAGACAGTATCAGGAACCCAACTGGGCTGGGGGCTAGAAAAAATGATTCTACATATGTCTTCTGGTCTGAGTTACTCCTTGTGTTGACTGGTGCTATTATGAAAGAAGTGTAGGACTGAATATAAACACAGTGTTAGCAGGATATGTGGTTGGAAGTTGTTTGGTAGTGGGAGGGAGTGTGCTGGGAACCATCCACCCTCTATCTGGACCTCTCTTGTCCTAAAGCATGTTGCTGAGAGAGCTGGGAAGGATGGGCAGGGACCCAGGGAAAGGGTCATGCTGAGAGGTCCAGACTGCGGCCGACCTCCCCACTTTCACCATCTCCCATGGTGGATGCAATATTCCAGAAGTAGGAATGTGTGCAATGAGTGGCAAAGAAGAACGCCATATACTTTAGGATGTGATTAAATTGGACCCTGAAATGCATACACAGTCTAGAAAGGCTTTTCTGCGTAGTGAGAGTGAAGCACCAGCCACGTGCTAGGAAAGATGTTCTCCAAGAACAGAGAGAGGCTACGTGAAGATAGAGCACATGCGTATAGTCTGACCCAGGCTGCCTGCAATATCTGGTTACCAATGAACCACATTGGCATGCGCTGGAGAAAGACACACTGGTGGTGATATGAGGAGTCGGAACGTGACTTTTTGTCTTGAACCACCAAGGCAAGCCCTGTGGAGTGTAGGTGCCTTCTCTCCACCTCTGCCCCACCTTCTTTCTCTCTCCATCACTCCACTGATGGGCTGCTCCTGGTTTCTAAACCTTGAGGATTATCTGGAGTATCTCTGTGCTAATCAGATCAGACAGGCTTTTGATTGCTGTAATGTTCACATCCCATGATATTGGCACTGATTTTCATCAGAAGGGTGGGAATGTCTGGCTGCCATTTCTACCTTGTAGCAAAGCCAATGAGTGTCAACAAAATACAGTTCTAGCCGGCCTTGGTGGCTCACGCCTGTAATCCCAGCACTTTGGGAGGCCGAGGCAAGAGGATTGCCTGAACCCAGGAATTTGAGACTAGCCTGGGCAACATGGCAAGAACTTGTCTCTCCAATAACTCAAAAAAATTAGCTGGATGTGGTGGCACGTACCTGTAGTCCCAGCTACTTGGGAGGCTGAAGTGAAAGAATCACCCGAGCCCAGCAGGTTGAGGCTGTGGTAGCTGTGATTGTGTCACTGTACTCCACCCTGGGCAACAGAGTGAGACTCCAATTTTAAAAAAAATTAAAGGAACACATTCATTTGAAAATAGTCCATAGTCTATGTTTATGACCTGACTTTCTATAATTTGCTTGGGGCTCCTATGTTTCTTTGTAGTGGTCATTGTTCAGAACCAGCAGAAAAGTATCTATGTGAAATTAAAGACCTACTTCAAATTGAGGGGAAATCTGGGTCCTGTCTGCCCATTAGTAAACTGGGGTCTGGCCTCAATTAAAAAATAATCAAATATGACCAGGGAATTATCTGTCTCTAGCCCCCATGCAGGGACCCATTAGACATTTCAGTAGGATCCCAAGCATGAACTTCAGCTACTGTTTGGTTGTTTATCAAGAAAAGTTCAAGCTACCTGTGACTCACACCTAATAAACTCCAGTGCTGGAAGCGACTTTGGAGAGATGACTTCTTTTATTATGAGGAAACTGAGGCTAGGACGGGTAGGTGGCCTATCTTGGCCACTGCCTAGTCATGAGCATGGCTGGAGAGAGGGCCCCGGGCTGCTAGGACTCCCACAGTTTTGCTATTTTCCCTATAGTAGTCCCTGTAGAAACTCCATGGTCAATCATTTTACTTTTCACATTTAAGAGTGCAGAACTTAGTCTGCTTCTTTAATTCTTTTTATTATGAAAAGTCTACACTGGGAATGTGTTCTAATCGGGCTTTGTGCCTATTGGACTACACAGAAAAATCTGAGAATGAACTGGATTGAAGGACTCCGAGCAGAGTTGCAAGATGGCAGCCCGCATCGCTTCTAGAACAACGCGGGGTGTCCTTCTCAGATTAATGCACTGTCCGATCAAACTGCCACCTTGTATAGGTTTGCTGACTAAAAGTATGACTTTGACCTAATGTTTGTGCAAGAGAACGGGAAGCTGGTCCCTCAGAGAGGAGCTGGGAGGCTGGGCAGAGGTGTGAGCAAGTGTGGGCAGGGTAAGTGCATGAATTTTTTGATGCTGCTATAACAAGTTACTACAAGCTTGGTGACTTAAAATGACACAGATTAGTTGTCTTATGTGAAAATTGTCAAAATCAAAATGGAGGCACTTCTGTCAAAACTCTGACAAATGGAGCCTGAGAAGGCCATGAAGGGAGGGTTCTTGTGCACATATGCTTGATAACAAAACTACCACAAAAGACTGCCAAAGCCACAACATTCCCCATTACAAGCGCGCGCGCACACACACACACACACACACACACACACACACACACACACACACACACACTACTTCTGCAAGGACATCAAAAGACTGCCAAAGCCACAACATTCCCCATTACAAGCACACACACACACACACACACACACACACACACACACAACTACTGCAAGGACATCTGCCCAGCGATTACCTGTCTAACCTTGGATTGGCACCACCCTTGTTGATCCTTGTAGCCAAGGATAATTACCTGACCTTCCTGATTTTTTTTTTAAACTTTGTCTTCTGTTATCTCCATGAATATGCCCACCATATTCAAGTGGCAATGCTTAATGCCAAATAAATACCATTTTCTTTTAGAAAGCCTCTCTGTTATTTAGGTTGACACAATTCTGGAGGTCAGACATCTAAAGTCAAGGTGTTAGCAACGTTGTGCTTTTTCTGGTGGCTCCAGGGAAGACTGTTTCCAGCTTCTCGAGGCTTCTAGACTGAGTTTCCAACTCATGACCTCTTCATCTCCAAAGCCAGCAATGCACCACCTTCCCCCGCCTTCATCTCCAAAGCCAGCAATGCACCACCATTCTCCCCCTCCCTTTCATTGTCATATCTCTTACTACCGCCTCTGACCCTCCACCCTTCTCTTTTCCTTATAAAGTCCTTCCTGATTCTGTTGGGCCAACTCAGATAATCCAGGAGCGTCTTCCCATCTCAAGATTCTTGGTTTCATTTTATGTGCAAAGTTCCTTTTGCCGTGTAAGTTACCATATTCACAGGTTCCAGGGATTGGGGAACATTTTTTTTGCTCAACACAGTGAAGTAGAGCATGAGTCCTTCTGCCCGTCCCTCCACTTGTCACTCAATCATCTCTCTCTGTGCCTCCCACTTTTCACTATCCACCCCTCCTTTCTATCCCTCCCTTTCTCTCTCCATTCTTGCTTGATCCATCCTTCCATTAATTCTTCTCTCCATCCCTCCCTCCATCCCTCCCTCCATCCATCCCTCCATCCCTCTATCCATCTCTTCTCCATCTTTACCTTCATCCCTCCCTCCTTCCCTCCCTTCATTCCTCCCTCCATCCCTCCGTTCCTCTCTCCCTCCATCCCTCTCTCCATCCCTTCCTCTGTCCTTCCCTTCATCCCTTCCGCCATCTCTCCCTCCATCCCTTTATTCGTCCCTCCATCCATCCTTCCACCCATTCCTTCATCTGTCCTTTCATTTATCCCTCTCACATCTCCACACGCATCCCTTCATCCATCCCCCCATCCTTCTCTCCATTCCTCCTTCCACATCTCCCTTTGTTCCTCTTTCCATATCTTCCTCCATCCCTTTTTTCAAATCTGTCCCTTCTTTCAGTCCTCCTCTGTCCTTCCCTTCCTTCCTTCCTTAATCATTCTGTCCATCTATCCCTCCCTGCCTTCCTCCCTCCAGCCCTCCACCCATCCCTCCCTCCAGCCCTCCATCCCTCCCTCCATCTCTGTCTCCATCCCTCCTTCCACACCTCCCTTTGTCCCTCCTTTCAAATTCCCCTCCATCCCTCTCTCCATTCCTCCCTCCATCCCTTCGTCCACCCAGAACTCACCTCATCCTGAGTTCCCACCTCTCCAAGCCTGGATCTCATCCCGGGATTTGCAGTTGGGGGTTGCCTTGAATGTGTTCCTGAGGTACTTGGTTGAATTTTGGAGACATGGACTAGAACATTCTACCAGAGAGTGGGCTCCGAGGTCTGCCTTTCCTCCAGCTCCCACAGGAGCAGGACACTGGCTACCAGCTGCATTCAGGACTTCTGGTAAGGGTTGCCCCCTGCAGGTGACTCTGGATGCTGCGGCTGTGGGTGGTGTCTGGTGGCAGCTTTGTTCCCTAATTATGACACCACAGTGGGGCATCTGGGAGTGCCAGGGTAGAAGAGCTGCTCTGAAGCTTTCCTTATCCCCTAACACATTGACAGGCTGTCCTCAGCGAGGGGAGGTGGAGGAGTTAATCCCAGAATTCTGGATATCTGTAGACTTCAGAGCTCCCTGAGGTCATAGTCCACGCTGTCCCTTGTTCCTGGATGTAGGTTCAAGCTTACCTTTCTCTCAGACCTGTCTTGGTTCTCCTGTTCTCACACCCTGCCTTTCTGAGAAAATTAAGGTGCTTCCCCATCCTTACTGGGTTTTTCTTCAACCTCACAAATGCTCTTGCCTGAGAGACATGTCTTGGTAGGAGTCATGTTCCCAGATGTCGCCTATTCTGGGCCAAACCGAGCTCCAAAGTTCTGGAGTAGGAGTCAGCAGACTACAGCCTGGAGACCAGATCTGTCCTCTGGTAGTAAGAAAAGTTTTACTGCACGATCACCATACCTATGCATGTACCAGGGGAACCCCCAAACCCAGAATTTATTTATAAAAAATTGGGTATTTATTCTTGCATGCTTAAACTTCAGTCACCTTCAAAGTACTCTCTGTTTGTTGCAATACACCTACTGAGACGCTTTTTCCACTGCTCAAAACAGTTTTTGAACTCATGGATTTGGATGCCTTTTAGTGTTTCTTCTGTTTTTTTGTTTCCCCTCTACCATGTTGGCAAAATGTTTCCCTTTGAGGACTTTTTTCATCTGGAAAAAAAAAAAAGTCGCTCAGGGCAAGATCAGGTGAATAGGGAAAGTGGGCCATGGGGTCATACTGTTTTTGGTTCAAAACTGCTCTACGCTCAGTATGGCATGGGCAGGTGCACTCATAAATCACCCATCATGAAATAGGCAAACTTGTTAAAAGAATCTCCCCCCCCAAAAAAAAAACAAATTCACTAAAGGCAAGCGCAGCATCTTACAACAACACTTGCGAGTACACTGATGGGTTCCTAGAACACTTGCCTAGTGGGGGAAGCCTGTACTACAAGGGGCTCACCCTCCTAAAAACAATTCCGGATTTTTTGGGGCCCCTCATCATACATGTGGCTGCTTTAGCTTTTGCAAAACAGCAAGGCTGAGTCGTTGCAACAGACTGGGTGTTTGATGGCACCTTAAATATTTGTGATTTAGCTCTTTACTGAGAAGGTGTGTGCATGCCTGGCCCAGAGAGCTTAAGCCTTGTCACCGTTGCCCCATCCAACCATCCACTTGAAGGGTGTTTATAGAGGGCTGCTAGCCAGAAACATCGTGCGGGCGCCTGGACTACCGAAGCAGATCAAGCAGCACAACTTTGGAAGAACTGGCCATTGTCTTGTTTTCCTAAGTCCTCATTTGATCAAACTGGCAGGATTGTTGCAGTCACATATTTGCAGACTATCATGCGCTTGCATATGCATTAGATGCATGCAGTGACTCAGTGATGGGTGCTCACAATGTGTCCCTTGCCACAGGTCACAGTACAGGAAGAGGTGAAGCTTAGGGGTTCTCTCATTAGCTCAGTGCCACCTCCATTTGGATGCAGGAAAGGAGGGAGAGATCAAAGGGGAAGAGGCAGGGAAGGAGAGGGAAAGCTCCCAGGCGTATGTGGACACCTGGAACCTTGGCTGGTGTGGGCTGGCCCGTGGGGTTTGCTTGGCCCTTTCCCTCTCCTGGTGGCTTCTTTGGGGCAGTGATGCCTCCCTCATGTGCTCAGTCCAACCTCCCTCATGTGCTCAGTCCGGGTGCACTAAGGGCCACCGTCACCTGAGGTTTTCTGTCAACAGTGAAGTCTTATCAGAGGCTCACAGGGCAGGAAGACCTAAGAATTGGGCTTTTCCTGAACAACCCCATGGAGCAAGGTGCAGATTATTGCTTTGCCTCACTGGTAATGCTGTTGACATGGGACACACCTCTCCAGGGACCTGAGACTTGGCATCGCTGCTTCTGCCATGGGCTTGTCCACCGTGAAACATGAGCTGGGGGTGACTGAGAGCTGCAAATTCTTCCTTCCCAGGTTTCTCCCCTCTGCATGATTCTGTTTTAGTGCTTTTTTAAAAAAAAATTATTTTATTTTATTTTAAAATTGTGGGGTACAATTCAGGGTTAGGTATACAAATATTCATTGTGCAGGTACCCTTGTTGATGAGGTGTTCCTCTCATTTCCCAGGCAGATTTCGACTACTGTCAGTCCCACCTCCCCACTCCCTCTCCCCCCTGCAGTTTCCCACTACTGTCAGTCCTTTTCCTGTAGTACTATGGTAGTTATTCAAGGTCCACTTATGAGTGAGAACATGTAATATTCAGTTCTTTGTTTCTGTGTATGATCACTCAGTATTATAGACTCCAATTCCATCCAGGTTGCTGCGAAGTTCATGATTTTGTTCTTCTTTATGGCTGCGTAATATTCCATTGTGTATATGGACCACATTTTTTTAATCCAGTCCTCTTTTGATGGGCAGCTCAGTTCCATATTCTTGCTATTGTGAACAATGCAAAGAAACCATCAAGAGAGCAGGGAGACAGCCCACAGATTGGGAAAAAATATCTGCCAACTCTATGTCTGTTTTAGTTCTTTTGCAGTTGAAAAGAGTTTCAATAGAGCTCACCAGAGTATCGAAAGTTGTGTTATTTAAGGAGGGGAAACAGTGACTCAGCCTGTAATCCCAGCACTTTGGGATGCCCAGGTGAGTGGATTGCCTGAGCCTGCAGGTTCGAGACCAGCCCAGGCAACTTGGTGAGACCTCATCTCTACAATAAATAAAAAATTAGCCAGGCATGGTAGCACATGCCTGTAGTTCTAGCTACTTGGAAGGCTGAGGCGGAAGGATCGCTGGAGCCCAGCAGGTCGAGGCTGCGGTGGCTGGGAGCAGCCACTGCACTCCAGCCTGGGTGACAGAGTGAGACTCCAACTCAAAAAAAAAAGGAGAGGAGCATGGGTATGCATGAGTGGCATTGCAGGTGAGGAATGATCTGGAGTGGCCGGGAGGGTCCAAACCCACCAACACCCTCCCCACACTCACTCTGTACTGTGGCACTAGAGAGGTCGCCAGGAAGCAGCACTGATTTCTCATTTCCCCTCTTAGATTCTGCATGGAGCCAAGGGGCAGGAAAATACGCTTCAGCAGGAAGAAAAAAAAAAAGAAACATCTCAGGAGCTGAAAAAGGACCTAGACAGTGAACACTCTCTCTGCCTGATATGAGCTGGGGACTCCTCCCCACAGCTGTGTCCTTCCCTGACTCCCTTCCTCCCTCCCTCCCTCCCATTCTCCTTCTCTGTCTCTTTTTCCAAAATATAATTCTTAGTGAAGATCTTGGAGGGCAAGCAGGGCACCCCCACCCCCAGGCAGCTTGTTGGAGTCCTGGTGCCTGTGTAAACAGGGAGGCATTTGTGAGGGGATCTTAGACATCCTGCTGTGCTCAGGCCCTGATGACAGTGTTTTGATTGACTGACCTCGTGGACATGAGTGAGGAGGGCAGACTGGTGGGAATAGTCCTGTCTGTGCTTGATGATCTGCTGCTTGAGAGAATGCCTCCCACTGAAAAAATAAAAAGGCAGGATAGGAAACTTATTCCAGACTTGACTGTGAGGGGTGTGCAGACCCCAGGGGCACGAGAGAGGGAGACCTGGACAGTCTCTCCGCCGCTGTCTCTCCTGAAGGCCTGAGCTTCTCTCTGCATGTCAGGGACTTCCCATTGGGGGCGAGATGCATCTGCTTGCTATAAGGCTTAAAGGAGGAATGTTCTGTCTGGCTGTCAGGTGAGTGAACAGAACCAGGGTGATCAAACACCCTGTGACTTCTGCCCGCCAAGCAGAGCTGTGTAAACACGGCGTGACTTGTTGTCCCTGTTGTTCACCTGCAATCATGTTTACGGTGCACTTAACTCCCACAGAGGTCAGAATACAGAGCTATCAGCGTGGCATTTGACATTTGGGCAGCCACAAAACAAGGCCCTGCCTCTCCACAGACACCCACTTCACCTGGTCCCAGCCCAATCCAGCATGTAGACAACGCACCTTTGTTGGTGCCTCTGGAAAACAAAACCCAGTGACTGATCTGCCCTGAGATCTCTCCAGAAACAGCCGGCCCCTCTCCAAACCGCAACTTGTTAAGTGAAACTTGAGTGGGAGAGTAACTCGCTTATTATTTTTTTGTAGGTAACCAAGATTGGGGGCCTAATGGTTCCTGAGGGACCCAGATCCCTTTGTTGCTGGGCAGATGGCAGGAGAGGTTTTTATCACAAGTTGCTAGAGGGAGCATCCATGTGTCTCTGGGATGTATATTTTCCTAGCAGAGGCCACAAGGGGTCCCTAATATAAACAGGACTTGAGTTCCCCTGGAGGACCTTCCCACACTCTGGCAAGAATTTTGTTTTTTTAAGGATGTTTTGTGGAATGAAAAAGAAATTGAAGGATAAAGATCAATTAGATGAATGAATAGCTCTTTGGATAGACACAGGAATTTTACAGTCATAGCTTTTTTTTTTCCTTTTCTAAATCGAGGTCTCACTATGTCTCCCAGGCTGGAGTGCAGTAGCACTCTCGGAGCTCACCACAGCCTTGACCTCCTGGGCTTAGGCCATCCTTCTGCCTCAGCCTCCCAAGTAGCTGGCACTACAGGCATGTGCTATCATGCCCGGCTAATTTTTAAAAATTTTTTGTAGAGATGGAGTCTTGCTATATTGCCCAGGCTGGTCTCAAACTGCTGGGTTCAAGTATTCCTCCCACCTTGGCCTTCCAAAGTCCTGGGATTACAGAAATGAGCCACCATTTAGCTTTTAGAACCTCTCACTGCCTCAGCACTGGGAGCTGCTCTGTCCACACCCAAGTAGTAACCATGGCCTTTGGCAACCCAGGGGTTTTTCTTGTATATGGGGGGAAAGATGTGATTTCTTCCCATCCTCTGTTAAATATTTCATGCAATAGCAGACTTAATGCACAAGCCTGAGCTGAACTGGCCATATTGACTCAATGGGATCATGCCTGCTCGGAAAAGAGAAAGAAGCAAGGAAAAGTCTGTAAACAACCTGCAAGGGGCTGGCTAAGGCCTTTGTGACTCTGGGTGCGAGAGCTGCCTGTGAGTTTGACTGAAGTGGTTGGAATCTTGGCTCCTCTGCTGACCAGCCATGTGGCCTTGGGCAGGTCATTAACCCTATCTAAGTCCTCATATATCGTCCACAAAATGTGGAGAAGGATGCAGCACTCTGTTGGCCATGTGGTATCAACAAAATGATGTGAAACAGCTGGTGCCATGCCTGCCCCAAGTTCTGTGAGCCCAGTGCAGGCCATTCTGCAACACAGCCTCTACCCAAGGGCTCAGCGCTCTCCTGCCCTTCTCCTTCAAGGGCACATTTCTACAAAATGAAAAAACTGCTCCCACCCCCAAGTGACACTGCCATGTGTCCCCTGAATCTTTGTAGGAGTTGACAGATATGGGTTCTTCTTGTAAAACACTGTTAGTTATCACGGGAAATGTAAACAGTTGGCACATCCAGCTTCTAGATGTTTTTCTGAAATATATTCTGGGCTAGAATCGGCTGATCCCAGGAGTTGTCTGGCGAGGGCTGTAGCCCAACGATGGGGGCAAACAGGAGCTCGTGGGATTATTGGATCAATTTCCCCCTAAGAAGGGCTCCCTGATTTTTTCATTGGCAAAAGAGTATTGTCTTGATTTCCAAAGGGGGAAACTATCTCTCTTTTTTTCTTTATTTTGGAAAAAAATTTATTTCTGTTTAAAAATTGACACTCCTGGGATTCTACTTAGGATTAAAAAACAATGACCCCTAAAGTGACAGGAAGAGGGCATGAGGGGGCTTCTCGAGGTGGATCATGTTCTGGTTCTTTGTCTGGGGACGGGAGACAAGGTGTGTTCAGCCTGGGAAAGTGTTTCTGGACATACATGTATGATCCATGCGCTTTTCTGTATGAATGCTATACTTCAGTAAAATTTGGATCAGAACGTAGCTATTGGGAAGTGACTACAATACACACATTTTGAACATCACTATCTAAGGGTTTCCTGGTGACTTCTGTGCCATTCACTTGGGGAAGAGTTTATATAACACAAGGCTGAGTAATACCAATGGCCCCTGTAAAAACTCAATGCACAGAGTAAGTTGATCCTTCAGTGAGAACTTGGGACCAGGTTGCTGGAACTGCAGGGGCCCCTGGCCATTCCCTGCTGCCTCTTATCTCTGTCCTATTAGGAGGGAGGCGTGGGAAGAGGTGCCCAGGCAAATGGTGATGCCTGAGATGTGGTATCGCTCTGAATTCACTGTGCCAAGAGCCTGCCTTATACTCCTGAACTCCATGAATGTGTCTTTCCAACAACCAGCATGCCAGCCTCAGCTCCTGGCTTTAGTGTCTAAGAAGCCAGTCCTGGACATGTCCTCTTAGAGCTGACCTTCCTGAACCTCCAGGGGCAATGATAGAGTCATGTGTAGGGGCAGGTTTTGATGCCTAGCTCATCCTGGGTGCTCGGTGTGGAGTTGGTTGGAGGACTTCAGGAGAAACAGTCTTGTTCTAATGGAAGGAAATCTGGACAGCCTCTCTGTGATTCTGGAGGACTTAAGGAGAAACAGTCTTGTACTAATAGAAGGAAGTCTGGACAGCCTCTCTCTGAATCTCTTATGTTCTAGAATCAGCCCATCCTGAAATATGACTCAGTAAACTTTTTAGTCTGCATTTAATTTTGAATGTTACTAAATACCTTTATCCACATAGTTTTTAAATATCTGTCCATCTGTCCATCCATCCATCCATCCATCCATCCATCCATCCATCCATCCAGTAATGTTTATTGAGTGTCCATGCAGGCCCAGGACTGCATGTTCAGAGATGGAAAGGTGTTCAAAGCATGCTAACAAGGAAAAAAAGGAGAGAGACAAACAGACAGAGAGAGAGAGGGGAAAGGAAGAAACAGAGACAGACAGAGAGATAGATGGGAGACAGAGAGATGAGAGAAGATAGAGAGAAAGAGAGAAGAAACAAGGGGGAGAGAGGGAGAAGAGGAAAGAGAGAGAGAGGCAGAGGGAGAGAGAAGAAAGAAAGATGGAGAGAGAAAGACAGGGAAAGAGAAAAGAGAGGTGGGAGACAGGTTTCCGTAATCCTGTATGGCTGGTGTCCTTAAAAGAAGAGGGAAATTTGGACATAAGTCACAGGTAAATGGGGAGAAGCCACAGAGGCAGAGGTTGGAATGAGGCCACCATCAATCAAGGAATACCCAGAGCCACCGTTCTGGAAGAGGCAAGGAAGACTACCTCCGCCCCAGCTCCTTCAGAGAGAGCATGGCCCTGGGGGCACCTTGACTTGGGACTTCTGACCTTTTTAACTGTGAGTGGATAAGCCACCTGTACTGTGGTGCTTTGTTGTGGCAGACCTGGGAAGCTGATACACTCAAACACACTGCAGGGACTGCCTAAGGACTGCTGACCTCTCAGACTTCCTGGATGTGCACCTCTGGTCCGCTCACCAGGGCTGTGTGTGACACAGGACAGTGGACAGGGATGGTCTGGAGTCTTTTTTCTCCACTTTTGCAGTCAGTCCAGCAGGCACTTGTTACCCCTTAGCATGGCCCACCTAGTGTGATGCATGGCTTGCCTCTCGCCAAGGTGAGAGAGGTGCATCCATGGGCTTTTCCATTCCAGGCAGGGCTCTCTTCAGCCTGGATAAGTGGGTTTGCTCTCGGTTCTTATTTGACAGTGGATTTGTTTTGTATTACAATATGAAATTCAACCAAGATGGAGCCAATCAGGGCTCAGGACATTTGAGGGGCTTAGGATCAAGGTTCTTCCTTTGTTACTTTAATAGTGAATAGTTTCAGAAGACCAGCCCATCAGCCCCATCTCTCCCAAGCACATGTGATCGTGGGAAACAAACTTCAGAAGGGATGGAGATGGCTTGGTGGGTTGTCTTGGGAGTATCCCAAGGTGTTGGTTCCTCTTCGACCACTTAGGGCTGTGGCTCCAGAACAGGCCACTACTGCCACATTTGGAGCATGTTTTGGTCGCCCTCCCATCTCTGTCCTCCCTCTCGTGATGCCCATGGCTAGTAATGCCTGTGGCTGAGTCGCCCACATTTTACATGAAGAAATACAGCAAGTACCCTACATACAAACCATCAAATTGTGAGCTTTCAAAGATGCAAAACTGCATTCACATGTCCAATCATGTAAATGATTTTTTTAGTTTTTTGTGTTTGTTTTATTTTTTGCCTTTTTTGTGTTTTTAAAAAATGTATTATTTGTGTGAAAAGTATTCTAAGCCTATTACAGTAAAGTAGTACTCTATAGATGATTGTGTTAGCTGGGTACCTAGGCTAACTTTGTTGAACTTAAGGCACTCTCAGCATGGAACCCATTCATACGTAGAGGATTTACTGTAAGCGTTCTCACAGGCACATGGAGAGCTTGTTTCCTTCCTAGAGTAATTAAGAGGACAATAGAAGTCATCTTATTCAGTTACTGATGCTGACATGAGGAACCCTGAGAAGAAACTAGCCTGCCTGTGTTGCTAAGGGAATTGATTACTGATCTGGTGTCTGGCACCCTCAGCTCTCTCGGACCACACTCTCCCATCTGTCTCCCGGTGCCCCTCGCCTCTTGCTTCTTTCCATTTCTCAGAGGGGCCTAGTTGAATTCGTGGCCTTTTGGTTTTGATTAATTGACTATGGGTTATGTCTCCTAAGAGGTATCAAGTGGCGTCATTTTTTCTTAACAGGCAATGCACAGAGAGAGAGCACAGCAAGTGATGAAGACGGTGGGTTAGTGCAGGGAAGGGGGGCATAGCGGGTGAGAGTCATGGAGGGTGGGTCGTGCCTCCCACTGGGTCCTGGAGAACTTGACCTGGCCTGGCCTGGCTCTCCTGTGGATTCTGATCTGCGGTTTTCATCTGGGTTCTGCCCTGGATTCTGTTTTGTCTGGTTCTGATCTGGAGTCTGTCTGGGTTCTGGTATGGATTCTGTCTGTTTCTATCTGGATTATGATCTGGGTTCTGGCCAAGTTTCTGGCCGTGATTCTGTCTGTGTTCTGTCTGGTTCTGGTCTAGATTCTGACCTGGGCTCTGTCTAGACTCTGGTCTATGTTCTGATCTGGGTTCTGTCTGAGCTCTGGTCTGGATTCTGTCTAGTTTCTATCTGGGATCCATCTGGATTCTGGTCTGAGTTCTGTTAGGCTTCTCTCTGGGTTCTGATTCTGGTCTGGGCTATGTCTGCTTCCGTCTGGGCTCTGGTCTGGACTCTGTCTGGCTTCTGGTCTGGCTCTGGTCTGTTTCTGTTTGGTTCTGTCTGGGTTCTGGTCTGGGCTTAGATCTGGCTGTTTTAAAGATTGAACTCAAGCACCCACATGTGACTGATGGACCTTCATTGGCCCTGGCTCGTGGGTGATTTCTGTCCCTGTTATCCTCTGGGTTCTCACTGTCCCCACTACCACAGCACAGGACAAGGCACCATGTGAACAAGAGCCCACCAGGACAGGAAGACAGATGGCATGTCCATTCTGCTGAGAAATGGACTGAGCAGAGCCCACAGGCGGGAAAGTAGGGCAGGTCCCATCTCCATTTTGTGTTTCCAGAAGGGGAGGCAGCTCGAGGCTTTGCAGGGAAGAATGACTTCCTTACATAAACAGAGAGAGATGTGTGTCAGTGCTCATGGAACCCAACTATGCCAGCCAGCCTTGTGTAGGGACCCGCTTCTAACACACAGGCCGCCCTTGCACACCTGCTGTCCCAGAGCCAGACACATGGATATTCACGGGACTTTGTTTCCAGAGCCACTTTTAAGATTCTTCAATCCCAGACTGGGCATGGTGGCTCAAGTCTGTAATCCTAGCACTTTGGGAGACTGAGGTGAAAGGATTGCCTGAGCTTGGTGGCTTGAGACCACCCTGGCCAACTGAGTGAGTCCTCGTCTCTACAATAAGTCAAAAAATAAGCCTGGCATGGTAGTGCACACCTGTAGTTCCAGCTACTTGGAAGGCTGAGGCAGAAGGATTGCCCAAACCCAGCAGGCCGAGGCTGTGGTGACCATGAGCGTGCCACTGCACTCCAGCCTGGGCAACAGAATGAGACTCCAACTCAAAAAAGCAAAACAACAACAAAAAAAGATTCTTCAATCCCAAAGGCATGTTTTGTTTTGTTTTTAAAGAAAAGCAGGTTTCTAACATTAGGGAAGTGCAGCCCTGAGTCAATTGCTGGACTCTGTGAGGCCCCCGTGGAGAGAACCCTTTGCAGCCACAGTCACATGCACTCTCTGCTGTCCTTGGATGGGTAACAGTTCCTCAGACCTCACAATGCCAGTCTTGTGGTTCTAAACAGTAAGTCCAGTCTAGACCGCTTGCCTGGCTTTTCCCATGAGGGGGCCAAGTGCTCCTGGCCTCTGCTTACTATCCTGATCCTGGGGTCCTGGTGGTGGACATCACAGCCTATGTGCACTTCCTCCAGCCTGTGTGTCACCTAGTGCCCCAGATGGACCTCAATGTCGAGGGCCAGCCCCAGGCCCTGTCGAAGCAGAGAGACCTGAGGCTGTTCCCAGCAGGATGGGTGGGCCCTGCCCTAGGATGAAGGAAAGGGGCCTTCTCAGGGCCCAAGGCGTCATGAGTCTGACTATGCTGGTGGTCAGCTCAGTGACCATGCAACCTCAGAACTTTGAGAAGGAACAGTTTAAAGGAGGGTTTGCTAGGGAGCAACCCACTTCCAACCTGAATCGATGAGGAGCTGTGATGAGCAGGCACCTGGTATTTGGTGCTCCCTCGGTGATGTCATGCAGGTCTCCAGGGGGGCAGGGTCTCCACAGCACCTGGCCCCAAGCCACAGCACTCCCTCGTACTGGGAACTTGCCTTGTGGGGAAGGCCCTCTGCTGACCTCAGCTCTTCTGCCCATCTGTCCACTGAGGGGCTACAGCAGACAAGCATGAAGGTTCCTGGCCTGCCCCACCCCAACTCAGCTTTTTTGCTCTCAAGGGCCACATGTTTGCTAATCATCATCATCCGCATCCCAATGGTAGGAGCTGGACTCATCTGCAATTCTGAGCTGCTCTCCTGGTTCCCACCCTTTGTTCCTGTGCCTCTTTTCCCACTGGGATGACTCTCCTGGTCCTCCCTGGGGCGACAGCTACCCTCTGCTCCTTAATGAGTCGGAATCTCAGGGCCGCAGCTTCCCGACTTGCTTCCGCTTCTCTGTGCCTCGCTTAAACAAGGCCTCAGGGACTCCCTGTCCAAATTAAGGCAGCCCCTGGTGACAGGTTGGCATGTTCCCGTGTCCCGTCTGTGAAAGACAGGAAGACAGCAGGGAGAGAAGTCCCCTGGGCCGTGCTCTCGCAAACACACAGGTTTGGGTGCCAGTGACTGGGGAGAGCCTAAAACAAGGAACTGGGCCAAGGACCCCACAGGTCCATGTCTCGTTAGGTACTTGAAACATCGCTTGTGCGAGCCAAGATTGTCGTCCTCTCATGATTCTTGATCCCCTAAGGGTTCATTCTGATCCGACGCTGTACCAAGAGATGACCCTGAGCTGGGAGTCACTATCCACGAATCCACTCGCTTCTATTTCATTCTTTGTGGCACCTTCAAACAGTCTACTTGAAACAAAAATTGATATGGCTTTCCTTGGGATGTGTCACTCTTTCCCTTGCTTAAAGCTCTCAGATGGAGACTTGGCAGAATTTCCAAAGCAATTTGATGTGACTGCAAAATGGTAAACTCTCTTAATTATTAATTAAGGAGTTAATAATGTATTGATTATTTAATTATAAAGTGATTACATATAAATTATATATAAATAATTTATACTTTTTATAAGCATACAAAGTATAAATAATTTGTAAATGAAATATAGAATCATTTAATTAATGCAGGCACGTGTGTACCAGGGAGGAGCAGCCTGGGGTAGTGGAGCAGCGGGCAGGCTCTGCTCAAACGGCTGCAGGGCCTGGCAGGTCACCGGCCCACCAGATGTCACTGCCTCATTCCTCAACGGAAATGGTGGAGTCCTCATAGCCTAGAAAATGAATGGGAAATGCTTTGTAAACTCTAAAGCATTATGCACTTACTAATAATTATATTCATTGTTATGCTATGTAGTTACAATGGAGGATGTAGGAATTAAAAGACACGGCATTCATGCCCTTACCTGGAAGGCAGGGTTTTATTCCATGGTGTGATTGAGGTTGCCTTTGGCTTTAGTTCTTTAGTCAAGCATACTTGTGTGTTTGCATATTTGCTGCACTGGGATTAAAGCAAAATGAACCCTGTGCTGGTTAGAAAATGAATATGATCTGCTTTTTACAGGATACAAGACCCTTCTGAAGGGGATTTCTGGGAAGTTCAACAGTGGCGAGCTGGTGGCCATCATGGGACCTTCTGGGGCTGGGAAATCCACGCTCATGAATATCCTGGCGGGATACAGGTGAGTAGGCCCCAGATACAGGTGAGCAGAGGCTGGATATAGACGAGCAGACCCGTCTCAGGAGCAAAATCCTCACCCAGGAGTCGGGCTAGCAATATGAACAATGGAGCTACCTCAGTTCCCCTGTCACTCTGAGCTGGGGTCTACAGCTGCAGCTTCCTAAGGTTCTGCACACACAGGCTCCAGTGAAACATGGGGTAGGTTTCAGTATCAAGACACGTTGGAAGCTGTGAGGAAACAGGACCCAAGAAAGATGATGATGTTGAAAGGCTGAACCTGCCGAGGGTCGCATGAAGGAGGGAGAGTGGGTGCTCAGGGGAGACAGGTTCCGGGCTCAGTGGACCTGGTGGCTCCCTGGGTGAGCTCAGCCTTTGGCTGACCTGACCCAGGGACCAGAAGAAGTAGGAAGGTCAAGGTTGGGCAGAGGGACGGCAGGAGAACTCAGAGAACAGTGTGAATGAAAGTCAAAAGTGAGACAGGGCATTTTCAGAAGAGAATGAGCACTGTGTGGCTGGGGCTTGTGGTGATGGTAGCTATCTAGGAGTAAGAGATCACAGTCCTCAATGTCATGGTCAATGTCATTCATTCGTGAATGAGAAGAAGACTGAATCATTAGAAGTGTTTACAAAATACTCCCTTAAACCCAGTTCTTTTCAAGTCTCACAGGTTCCACTTTAGCAAATGGTTATAATAATTTTATTTCCTGAAAACGACAAAGTCATCCTTTTCCTTAGAGCTTCTGAATTACTACTTAATGCCAGAAATTACGACTTTTAAGAAATCTCACTTCTGACAAATTCCTGCCTGTTACAGTCACATTCAAGGGTTAAAGCCAAATTCTCAACATCCAGAGGCATGGGAGGATCAGAAGAGAGCAGAGTGTTTCCCATGGGGGCCACTGTTTTTCAGCATGTCACCTACAGCTCTGGGCAGCCCTGAAGGTGCCGAGTGTTCTGGAGGGGCAGAGGCAGTCGAGCTGAGTGTCCTGAAGGGGCAGAGGCAGCTGAGGACAGTTGGACTTTTAGGCAGCCCAGGGGAAGCCAGTTGATCTCAGCCCATCACCTAGATGGGAGAAGAAACCTGCCCCACAGTAACCAGCTGGGTAAAACTGGAAACTAGGCATGAGTTTATTAGTCTCCGCGGACTCTCTTCTGTTTCTGTTCTGTTAGCATCTAGAAGGCAGAGCTTTAGAAGCATGTGAAGGTGGTCTACCTGTGGCATGCACCAGTGCCCAGGATGCTCTGATGCACCTGGAGGAATAGCAGGCAGTAGAGATGCACAGATCTGTGAGTGAGCTAACAACTATTCCGGGTGAGGCCATGCCTCCCTCATGTGAACTCCTGGGAGGCTCTCCACCTGCCTACCTATGGTCAGAGAGAATTCTCCCCAGTGGAGAAGGATCATCCATCTGACTGAGCGGGTTCGAGGCCCAGACCCCTTTCTCTGCTGGTGTTCCTTCCCTGTCCTCCCTGTGGGAGTCTCTGGCCTTGGGCAGTGTGTGTAGCCTGGGCTATAAGAATAGCCAATCTTACAAACCCCTGCGAAGCTTGGGAGTACATTCAGCCTCTTGGCTGCACATAGGAGCATCCCTGTATATCTTTGTTCAGTAGGCAAAGAAAGTTCAGTCATTGATGGTATAAATACAAGGGAGGACCCCCCAAAAACCCTGGAATTATCTTTTGGAGGGCACCCTCCCTGTAGTACAGGCTTCTCCTGCTAGTTAATTGTTTTAGGCATCCATCAGCATACCAGCTAGGGTTGTTGTGAGAGGTTGCATTTGGCTTCAGTGAATTTTTTTGGAGATTCTTTCAATGCATTCGCTCATTTCATGATGGGTGATTTACGAGTGCACCTGCCCACACCATGCTGAGTGTTCAGCAATTTTTGACCAAAAACAGCATGACCTCCGTACCCCACCTATTCTGTTTGCCCCATCTCACCTGAGCGACTTTTTTTGTTTCCCCAAATGAAAATGTCCTCAAAGGGAAACATTTTGTCCATATGGAAGAGGTGAAACATAAACAGCAGAAGCACTAAAAGACATCAAAATTGACAAGTACAAAAACTGTTTGAGCAGTGGGAAAAGTGTCTCGATAGGTGTATTTCAGCAGATGGAGAGTGCTCTGAAGGTGACTGAAGTTTAAACATGTAAGAATAAATACACAGTATTTTAAAAATAAATCTCGGGGGTGTTTTTGGTTCCCCTCTCCCCGCTTTTCGCCATTCCACAGAGACCTGGCACTCGACTTCTTCTTCCCTGCTGGCGCTCTCTTTGTGTAATTTCTTACTCCAGATTGCTGTGGTGCTATTCAGGGTCTCAAATTCCTTTCTGCCTCTGGGGGTTCAGCTGGGACCCTACTGGGAGGGCAGCCTCCCTCTCTGGCTCCCCTCCCCGAGCCCTGAGGCAGAGGGGCAGAAGGAGCTAGGCTGATGGCTTCCCTATCCTTGTCCCTTCAGGGAGACGGGCATGAAAGGGGCAGTCCTCATCAACGGCATGCCACGGGACCTGCGCTGCTTCCGGAAGGTGTCCTGCTACATCATGCAGGACGACATGTTGCTGCCACACCTCACCGTGCAGGAGGCCATGATGGTGAGCTGCCCTCGCCCCCTAACCTGTGCCCTGGCCACCTGACTGCCCTCCAGCCCCCACAGTTAGTTTAGAGCATTTGCCAAGTACCCAGACACACGTGGGCTGGGGGCTCTGTTGGGTGACCTGCACATGATCAGCACCCTCCCAGCTTGCTGTTAGGACAGTTTCATTGAAAACAAAGCCCTAAGACTGTGAGTTCTAACAGACCTTGTTTGGCAAAGTCTGGGTCAAGTTTTTGAGAAGGTTATGGACCCAGCCGCCATGGGTGACCATTTTCAGGGCAACTGCCATCCTAGTTCCCTGCAGGCTGAGGGACTTTCCTTCCCGTCAGCCATTCTTGAGTCATTCAGTGTGTTAGGTCCAAGTCCCAGCTCACCTGGTGCCTTGATCAGGCCCCTGAGGGACTCATCTCATTTTCTGACTCACCTGTTTGCTGAGTGAAGGGAATGACACCAGCAATTGCTGGGCACCTACTAGGTCCCAGGTCTCGCATGCATATAGCTACACAGTCACCAGACACATCATCTCGGGAAAGTGGGTATGAATTGGAGCCTCTGAGAGTTAAGCAATGAGCCCAGAGTCACAGGGCTGCTGACAGCCACATGGGGACTCAGAGGCAGACCTCTTTGACTCCAAAGGAGCATCTAACTGCTAGCTCAGCTTCCTCGCATGCAATTGCTTTACCTTCTACAGCTTCAGTTTCCTCACCTGCAAGACCATACAGAGCTGGTGTGAATATTAAATGGGAGAATGCAGGGAAGGTGGGGGTCAAATCTCAACATACCCTCAGTGCTCCATCAGTTCTCATTGTGATGACAACTTGGTCACGTTTCTTCTCCCTTCTTTCTAATAAGTCTTCCCATAGTGTCGTCACTTAGGTCCTCTGTAGATAAGTCTAGTATTTGGGGGAGTTTAAAAATACCTTCACCTCTTAGGGCCACAGAAGTGTCCAAGTGGTGTCTTATACGTGGTTTTCTTGAACAGCTGGTTGTGCTCTTTGGACAGACCATAACCCAAATAAGAGCTGTAACTCTGGAGTTCCAGAGCCATTTTTTTAAAAAGTCTCAACCCAGCCAGGTGCGGTGGCTCATGCTCTAATTCTAGTACTTTGGGAGACTGAGGCAAGAGGATCACTTGAGCCCAGGAGTTCAGGACCAGCCTGGGCAACATAACAAGACCTCATCTTTACAAAAAAAAAAACACAAAAATATAGCTGGGTGTGATAGCACATGGCTCTACTCCCGGCTACTTGGGAGGCTGAGGAGGAAGGATCGCCTGAGCCCAGAAGGTTGAGCTATAATGGTGCCACTACCCTCCAACCTGGGTGACAGAGTTAGACCCCAATTCAAAAAAAAAAAAAAGATCCAACTCATGGTGATCAAGACCACACTGACCTAATTGTAGGCAGTGGAAGCCACTGCAACACCTCCCATTAAGAGAAGATTTGAAAGTCAGTTCATAACTCTGGTTGCCGATCGTGGCTTGCTTTATGTGTAAGGCTGTTTATTTTTCTGCTCTCTCCTCATCCACTGCAAAATCTGAGCCCCTAGTCTCTGTGCCTCTCCTGGCACCTTAGGGGATGTCCTCAGCCTGGCCTGCTCTGAGCTTCGCTTACTGGCTGAGGTGTTCACCTTGGTTTCCCCCCCAGAGGCCTTGCCCTGCATTCCTGCCTTGGATTGGGCAGAGCTTTCTCCCCTTGATGTCAGAAAGTGGCAGCCACCCAACCTTTCACACAGAGGGCAGTTCCAAGGGATTCTTAGCCCTGCATAGAGAAGAGAGTTAAGTTTTCAGATATGTGATCTGTGCCCTAACCTGCTTTGTGGGGAAACAGAAAGAGAGGCCCTGCGGAGTTGTTCTCATTCAGCCTCCCTAGTACTGAGTGTTCTGTAGGTAAACGGACACCCTCCACTGGGCTCAGCCTCCCCGGGCGACTGTGAGCCAGGGAGCCCTGATTGTTTACCTGGCCTCCGAATGGGTGTTCAGATGGGCACAGAGGACTTATAAGGAGTTTACAAATAGACCAGGCAAAGCAGCCACTTGTGAAGCTTTTCTTCACCCTAATGCTTACAGTTTCACGTACGTAGTAAATATAAGCTTTGTACACACCCAGTTGATTCCTGAGTTGCTCCTGTGTCTTGAATAACCCAGGTTTAGCGGCTCAGAGAATTATTTAGTTAACCCTGTGGTTACTTGTTTAAGAATCTTCTTTTTGATTGCTGCCCTATCTGTCCTACCCCAACCTTGTCACTAGACTCTGCTGTGAAATACATCTATATTCAGAATTAGATTAAATTAGATTTAGATCTTGAGATCTTCATGAGACTATTGAGAGATATTTTACCTTGAGGCTGTCGTATCTTTTACCACTCCAGGTTCTGTGTCACGCATAGGAATGATATTGGCCACCAATTATTGACTCCTGAGCCCATATCAGATGTGGTTGTGCATTTTTACTGCTGCTACTCACCTTCACAACCACCAGGCAAGCCCAGAAGTAATGCTCAGTGTCACATGGGGGCAGCCGGCCCTGCAGAGGTGTGTAGGCCTGGCCCTGTCCAACCCTGGGGCCTTTGACCACCTGACCACCCTCCCCTGCTTCTCAGCTTCTCATCTGATCCTCACAGTAACTTCACTAGCTAATGAAGTGGATGGGCTTTAACCTCATTATTATGCCAATGAGGAAACAAGGCTCTTTGTTTGCCCAAGGCCACAGAAGACAGTAGAGTGGTACCACGGCTTACACTGGTCAGTTATTTCTACAGGTTTTGCTAGCCAAGGACAGGAGCACAGTGGCGAGCTGGTGAACGGGATCTCAAAAAGCAAAACAAAACAACAATAAAACACATCACCTTGATATGTAGTGCTTGCCAATTCTTGTGGATAATTTCAAGTTGTCAATGATTTAACATATGGCTTGTGGAATTCCTAAACCACTGAAACCACTGGTCCTGGCCTGGACAGGTCTTCATGCCCCCAATGCCTGGGTTTCCTTACCTCTAAATTGTCCACATCTAACCTCTGTCATGGGACAGCAGAGAATTCAGCTAAGATGACAGGAAGCATCCCAGTCGCTTTCTGCTCTCCTGTGACCTTGCCTTTCTTAAACCGGGGGAGTGGAAAGCCAAGACCTCCTTGGGATTTTAGTAGTGATCAGGTAGCTGCAGCTCTGGGCACAATGTGAGGACTGGAGGGTCACCCTGCTGATGGCCATCATCACTTTTCCACACCACTGTCCTTGTCCCCTGCAGGTGTCGGCACATCTGAAGCTTCAGGAGAAGGATGAAGGCAGAAGGGAGATGGTAAGTGGGTTGTTTTGGGGCCACAGGTGGTCCAGAAAGTACATAGAATTCATTTGGAAGTGTGTGTGTGGGGACTTTGGGGTACTGGCTTGTGTTTGCTGACTTTTTTTCACCTAGTCTTCCATGTGGGGCAGGTGACATCTCGGGGAATGCTGTGGCATGCAGTAGCCAGCAGCCAAGAGAGCTGACTCTGGTCACAGCTTTGAGTCCAGATCTGGAGTCAGGACATAGCAAGACAATGACCTTGGAGCTCACAGGGTCAGAAGGATTAGACATGAGTGCTGCCTCTTTTAGTGCTTAATACACTTTATATTAAGTTGTTTTTTATAAAACACTAACAATGAAGATGGTTAGTCATTCATGTAAAAATAACCACCTTCCACCCACCCACATTTGTGAGAAGAGATTTGGCTCTTAAATGTTATTAACCAGCCTTTTTAAAAAAGGAAAATAAACACATTTTCAGGCTAAGACTTTCTAATCCCCTTTATCACTTTTTGGGGGTGCCCTAAATTCCCAGGGAGCAGAGATGGGGTGCAGGTGGTCAGAGCCAACGAGGAACTCCAGAAAACCGCACTTAAGGAGGAGGTGACCAGTCTACATGTACATGGTATCTACGGGAACGCCCCTCCCCTTCACTTGCTAATCAGCGCCAATGGGGTTTTCAGTGGAAGATAGAATTTGGTGGCATCCCACGTAATATTTTCTCTGTCTTTTAACAAATACGCTTATGGGACCACAGTTGAGCAACTGAGAGAGTGAGATTTGCAGGGTTGGTGTCAATGGCTCAACTTAGTTTGTCATATTTTGATTTAAAATGGAGAGATTAATAAGACTAATAGTTGCAGGGCTCGGTGGCTCAGCCTGTAATCCCGTGCCTTTGGGAGGCTGAGGTGAGTGGATTGCCTGCGCCCACGGGTTCCAGACCCGCCTGGGCAGCGAGACCTCATCTCTACAATAAATCAAAAAAATCAGCCGGGCGTGGTAGCGCATGCCTGTAATTCCGGCTACTGGGAAGGCTGAGGCGGAAGGATCGCCGGAGCCCAGCAGGTCGAGGCTGCGGTGGCCAGAAGCGGCCACTGCACTCCAGTCTGGGTGACAGAGTGAGACTCCAACTCAAAAAAAAAAAAGACTAATAGTTGAACATGCTGAGGGAACATTCAGAGCAATTCTATTTGCATCATTCCCCCATTATACCCTTCAGAGCTCTGGGGATCCAGCCCATGTCATGGGGCAGGGGTTGGATGCACGAGTAGGTAGGAAGACCCTGATTTCTCAGAGAAGCAAACAGACTCCTTGTTGCTACAGGGAATATTTGTGTGGAATTCTTTTATACTGCGGTTGAAAATAAGAAAATGGACTGTGGAGCCCCAATTAGAGAAAGTGTAGAGAATGTAGCAACCGTGACTTTTTCTGTCCCTTTTTGAGGCAGAAGCCCTTGACTTATGACTTTGTCATAGAGGGTGAAAAGAGAGAGCCCTCTGTGATCACTGGTCTTTTCTGAACAGTGTAACTTGGACAGGCAAATACCACATACCACCTTCCACACCTAAGAGTGTTCATTACAGCCAACGATACACCAGGTTATAGCAGATAAGTGTTGTAGGCTGAATCTTCCCAAAAGACATGTTGAAGCCCTAACCCTTGTGCCTCAGAATTGACTATATTTGGAGATGGGATCTTTACGGAGGTCATTAAGTTCAAATAGGCTCGTTAGGTTAACCAATGACCCCGGTGACACAGACACACACAGGGGGTTGACCCCGTGAGGACGCAGGGAGGAGACACCATCTACACACCAAGGAAAGAGACCTCAGAGGAGCCAGCCCTGCCACATCTTGATCTCAGACTTTTGGCCTCCAGAATTCTGATATGATAAATTTCTGTTGTTTAAACTGCCCAGTTTGGGATACGTTGTTGGGGCATCGAGCTGACAAATACAACGGTTTATGTAACAAATGAAAGCCTTGGATTTAGGCACATGTTAGAGCAGAGCAACAACGAAGCTTCAGACACAGACTCAGGAGAAGTTTCTCATGGGTGGGTCTGAGATGGACCTCAATCCGCAGAACGGGGGTCCTGGGCTTGAACAAAGGTGACCTCCCCTCTCCCTCGTCTGAGGTCGACTTTATCATCTCCCAGCCCTGGGGCCTCATTCATGAGTGAGCAGGAAAGCCACCTGCTTCAGGACCAGGAGGAAAGGCAGGAAGAGCTTGCAGGGCTTTCTACCTGGAGAGTCAAGCTGTTCCCTCCCTAGGCCCCTTAGACCACCTCTCACTTCTGTTCACCCCTCCCTCGCTCCAGCCTCCTTGCTTTCAGAGGATTTTGAGAGCGCAGTTCATTCTCAGAGAGCTCCTATGGGAGTCCCAAGACCCCTTCGGTATCAGGCAGTTTCCTGCAAGCTAGGTAATGGGCTGCAGGGGCTCCAGGATGTGATGGCATAAATAGTTGACAATCCTGGGCATGGAGGAGAGACCAAGGACTTGAAAGGGAGGCAGTTCTGCCTCTCAGACCCCAGCCGAAGGCCTGAGTTCAGAGCTGACGGCAGAGAAGAGTCTGCTCAGGAATCTCACCGTACAGGGTGAGCAGATGAGGGAGGCGGGGCCTGGCTAGTCCAGTAGAGAAGCAGGACTGAGCATGCAAGGAAACCCCTCCACCCTGGCCACCTGGAACCCATCCGATGACCTCAAGCCACTGCACCTAGCTTGCTGAGCTGAGCTTGTCTATAACATACGGACATAAAACCAAGTCCCACGTGCCTTTGGGGCAGTGTCGGTCTGAATTGGGTGATATCCTGGAAGTCCTTGAGTGCGACAGAACTAATGGAATCTGTCAAGGAAGAAGGCTTGGGGTCGTTTTCTTGCCACACTCAGCTTCTAACTCTCCTCCTGGCAGTCTGGAAAGGGTGTCGGGAAGCCCACAGGAACCTGCTCTGCCTTGCTGGAATGGAAAGGCCCAGAAGGAGACAGCCCCTCTGTGGAGGATGGAGGCATCTCCGGGGAGGAGCACGCAGAACCCTTTGGCAGACTTCACTTGTGGGTGAGCGTGTCCTCCAGGCAGGTGGGCATGATCTTAGATATAGACCAGAAGAGAGCCTAGTGCTGTCCTCAGCTGGGTTTACAAGGACAAAAATACCGACTCAGGAAGAATCCTCTCTGCTGCTCTGTGGCTCTGCTGCATCATCCCTGGGGAGCAAGACCCTTGCGTCCCTCCTCAAGTTCATCTGCTGCTGGATTGGACCATCCTTGCAGGGCCTAGAGGTGGTACTGTGTACTGCACTTGCTCACCTCCAGAAGTCCCAGTGTGGACTGACCCTCTTCACCCAGCCATAGCGAAGGCTTCCACCTCCCCAAGGACCCACCGGCAGGATTGTTTCAAGGACAACTGATTTCATGCCTGAGTCACTTCCCCCCAAGCCCCTATACACACCTAGATCCAAGTCGTTTCCATTTCGTGGAAACACAATAGAATGGGGTGTTCAAATAGTGGGATGTGTTGTTCGTGGCCTTCCTTGTTTCCCAGAAAAGCAGCCCAGCCCTCCAGAGCCCTCCAGTGAGTCTACTTCCTCAGGTATCAGGTCTCTGTGGGAGACCTGGACTGCCGGAATCTGTCCCCAGAGAGTGGGAACCATGAGGTCTCAGGAGCACACAAGCCACAAGCCACCTTGGGGTGTTTTTTTGTCGTTGTTTAGGGAAAATATATAAATAAATGAACGCTTCATTGCTTCTTTATGGTCAGTTTTTAAAAGCAAAACCAACCTGCATGGTGCCACTTCTGAAAGAACACTGGAGAAAAATGGGCTGATGCTGGGGAAAGCCCAGCTCGTGAGGTGAGTGGGTAGAGGCAAAGGCACCCACTGCGGCCTCTCTTTCCAGCATCCCTGCTGTGAGGGTGTGGGGGGAGAAGGAGATGTGCCCTGATTGTGGAGTACCCCACAAGTGAGCCTGGAACAGCTAGAGCCCCTCAGTTGTCCTGCAGCTTTGTAGGCTGGTGGTTCCTGAGTCATGAGAGCCTTTTTCTGGGAAAACTAGCAGACATGTCCGCTGGGAGAGAAAGTGCCAGCAGGAGAGTCCTGCCTACTCTACCCTGCCCGCCAGCCTGTTCCAGATGACTGGCCAGAGTTCTGTCTGGCTGGCAGCTCTGAGGTGGGGTATCTATAGGAGGCGGTGGAGCTGGGTTAAGGGCATCAGCACGGAGGGTTGGAGCCCAGGTCTGCTGACCTCACACTGCCATCCGCCCCAGCCTGTCCAGCAGCAGTGCCCCGGTTTTTTCTGTCACCAAAGCTGCACTTAGTACTGACCGTGCATAAATAATTCAAAAGCTCAGAGTGGAAATTTTCTTCTTTGTGAGTTCCTCCTCTTTTTGGATGACCTCATCTCCCCAGAGGAACCCCTGGCCTGGGGTCCACGTGCCACAGCCCCCAGGGGCCAGCTGCTGCAGGGCAGGGATGATGGCTGTGTGAATTCTGGAAGGAGCTCCAAGGTGGATATGAAGGCAACTGACCCGGCATCTACTTCCGAGAAGATGCTGGGGCTAAAAGTGGCACTGAGCCAGCACGAACAGCCGCTGACCTTTCTGTGCCCTGAGTCGATACTGGATCAATAATCTGGAGCAAGCAGGGAGGGCTCCGTGGATAGTGGGCTGTTTGTATCTTAGTATAGAGCCTGCTTCCCAGAGTGTGGGTGTTGGCATGGTCACCATAGGAGGACCCAGAGCCTGGGTGTTGGCACAGCTGCTGTGGGGGAACCCAGAACCTGGGTGTTGGCTTGGCCACTGTGGGGTACCCTGAGCCTGGGTGTTGGCGTGGCCTCTGTGGGAAGACCCTGAGCCCGGGTGTTGGTGCGGCCGCTCTGGGGGCACCCAGAGTCTGAGGCATTGGTGTGGCCACCATGGGAGTTGCAACTGCTTTAGACACCACAGATCCACTTCCCTGCCTTTCTGGCACTTCAGAGACCTTGCTTTCAAATCAGACCTATTTACAAGTACAAAAGTGACTCCATCCCCCCTCCCTGGGAGGCACAGCTTGTGCTATTGTGGCCCTGCAGGGGCTACATTTAATGCCTGAGCACAGTGGTGACAACAGCATGGTAACAGCTGCCATGATTCAAGGCTTCCAAGGTGCCAAGTGTCACGTGCACTTTGCATTTATTATTTCAATTAATGATGACCCTCCCCTTTGTGCTGTTGGAAATCTGATCGTCCATCCTCTTACATGTCCGTTCATCTATCAATTCATCAAATATTCATCAGTTACCTTCTCTGGATGGGGCACGATGCTAGGCTTGGAAGTGAGAACAGACTTCAATCACCAGCCAGAGGCCAAATGACCCAGTGAGAACTCAGCCCCTGGCGCTACTCCTCAGCCTCTGGACAGCACTGATCCCTGGTCCCAATTAGAAATGCTGACTTGAAAATGGCACCTGGGAGCCTAGGATGCACCTCGATGTAGGTGCCTTCCACGTGGACCAGGCACGATGTGTTCCACAGGCTAGGTCTTTCCACGTGGGCTCTGAGGGATGGTGAGGTTTGGCGGTCAGCTCCTGACAGTCTCTGGTTCCACTGCTCCCCAGGTCAAGGAAATACTGACAGCGCTGGGTCTGTTGTCCTGTGCCAACACGCGGACAGGGAGCCTGTCGGGTGGCCAGCGGAAGCGCCTAGCCATTGCACTGGAGCTGGTGAACAACCCTCCTGTCATGTTCTTCGACGAGCCCACCAGGTGAGCTGGTAATATCTGGGCTGGCCAGGGGCAGGGAAGAACCCCATCTCTGTTCAGTGGTCCTTCCAGGTGGCCCTGACATCCTGATGTAGCCTGAAGGGTAGCATGGGCACAGCTCACCCGACTTTTCTCCTCTTCGTTCTGGATCACTGGGCAGAAGGGCTGCTGGAAGTTCCCCTCCCTCACTCTCCCAGAGACATCCACGTGCTCAGGTGTGCATGGCATGCATTAGCCTGATCACTGGAATGTGGTTCAGGGAAATGTCCCTTCACAATGCACGTCTCTTCTGTGACACCGAGTTCCCCATGGCTCAGCCACTCTGAAGGCCAGGCTGGGGGACACCTCAGGAAAAGGGCCTCAGGTGTTTTCTGGAAATGAACTTCTCCGTACATGAGAGGTTCAGAGAACCTTCAGGAAAGTGTCCTGCCTCGGTTGTTCACCACCTCTCCATAAGTATGTGAGTCCTGATGCTTTCCTGGGTGATGCCCCTTTATGTTCAGGGCCCCATTGGGAAACACTGCTCCAGAAAACTGGTTCCATTGCCCACAGTTGTTTTCGCCTTAGTCCCGAGCAAGTCCTTTTCAGTCAACCTGGACAGGGCAGGCAGGCCAGGCACCTGGCTGCTCTTGAAATGATTTCAGCCAGATTTTACATTGTCTCGTTCCTACCTCTCGGTCTCCTCTCCACAGTTTGGCTGAATTTGATAGCAGTCTTCAGTCTTCTGCAGGAAGAGGCTTGGCTATCTTGTTTGCTTGGACCTACACTTCAGGTGGCCTCTAGAAAGATATTTCAGGAAAAGCAACCACAGTGAACCCTTAAAATAGAATATTGCTAGCTGACTGCCCTGGGAGAAGAGAGTTCAGGGGACTGCCTGGCACACACTTGTCCCCTCAGCCTGCCACTTGGGAATTGAGGGAATGGGAGAAGGAGTAGGGCCAGAGGTGCTAGGCAAGGAGAGGAGAGAAGAGAGGGCCCCCCAGGGCCCTGCCAGATGCCAACTCTGGAAGACACCAACACGTGTGCAGCAAGACATCTGCCAGAGCTAAGCCCAGCTCTGGCCATACCAAGGCTGCCTCTGTGGAGTGACACCCCATCGCCAGCCCCTAAATGGGGTGTGGGGTGAGGGATGGAGAGTGCTGACCACCAGACCTCCTAGGAGGCATAGCGGCCTGCCTGGACAGTCTTGGAGACCCCTCCTGCCAAGACAGTTGGGGACCCTCCACCCTCTCCATCCTGGGTCCCCGAGGCAAAACTCGCTGGTGTTCCTTCCTTCTCTTCAGGAATAAAATGCAATATACGCAGCCCCCACTGTGTGCCCTCAACCATGGGACATTTAAACAAACAGGTAGAGCAGAGCCTGGCCTTGGGTAAGGGGCAGCTGTGGGTCTATGATGCTAAGTGCCCCCCCGCATCCAGGCAGCGACTCCCTTACCCTCCTTCCATGACCCAGGGCAGTGGCTGATCCCTGGTACCTACAGGCATCTCATGGTATTCCTTCACTTGCAGCGGCCTGGACAGTGCCTCCTGCTTCCAGGTGGTCTCTCTGATGAAGGGGCTCGCTCAAGGAGGCCGGTCCATCATCTGCACCATCCACCAGCCCAGCGCCAAGCTCTTTGAGCTGTTTGATCAGGTATGTGGGCCCCAGGCCCCCCATCCCCCATCCCCTCCACCAAGCTCGGGTCTGGGTCCGTCTGAGTGACACTAAACCTTGGGCATTCACCATCTTCCATTAGTTCCTGTATTCATTTTTGAGAGACTTTAAATGTTAACATTTTATGAGTCTTTTGGGATTGTATTTTGGGGAGGGCCCCCAAAATACTGGAATTATCTTTTGGAGGGTGAGCTCCTTGTAGTATAGGCTTCCCCTGCTAAGTAAGTATTCTAGGAACCCATTGGCTTTGGTGTACCAGTTAGCATTGTTGTGAGGAACTGCATTTGACATCAGTGAAATATTTTTTTGGAGATTCTCTCGTGTAAAAATAAATAAATTCTAAGGTTTTTGGGGGGAGGTCCCCTTTGTATGCCACTAAGGTGGCTGGGGGAGTAGAAATTGCTGAACAGTGTTTCCTCTCTCTGCCCTGTTGGCTGGTCGTGGGAGCCTGGGAAAGTCACTAGTATCGTGGGTTTTCATATCACCTCCCCTGTTAAAAGGAGAGGCATCTGTTTTACAGATTTAAATGATAGATTTCATCATCTGTACAATATTATGTTTTTATAAATCTTAGATTTTCATATTAGTATGAGCAAAAATAGTCCCAAAGGGGTGAGATGTGCATAGCTACAATTTTTTTCTTTTTCTTTTCTTTTCTTTTTTTTGAGTAGGTGGTTAGCATGAAAAAAAAAAAGCAAGCAACATAATAAAGTTGTCCTTGGCCCCATGATATTGTGTCTTCCCTGACTAAATGTGGCTTTCCCTTGAATGTTAACTTGGGTCTTGGGGGATGATTTAAAGCTCTCAGGAGAGGAGAGACTGATTGGTTGATCAAGAACACCCACTGCTTTGAGGATGGCCGGGTTGATCTTTTTCTCTCCTTGCTTTTTCCAGCTGTATGTCCTAAGTCAAGGACAATGTGTGTACCGGGGGAAAGTCTCAAATCTTGTACCGTATTTGAGAGATTTGGGCCTGAACTGCCCAACCTACCATAACCCAGCAGATTTTGGTAAGTAGAGCCTTGTCCAGCTAGGAAAAAAGGAAGGGGACTTTCCTACTCTGTGGGTTTCACTTTTATCTGACGCCCCTGAATCAGGAATTACTTGAATATCCCACAAATGGCTCAAGTGCCGTCTGTGGTAGAACTTTTAAAGAAAAGAAAAAGAGATTTCCTTTCCTCTAGATAAAAATATCTGGCCAGCCAATCGCTGTCACTATCATCACATGGCCTTCTTCTCTGTCTCTCTGTGTCCTAATTGCCTCTTCTTACAAGGACACCAGTCATTGAATTTAGGGCCCACCCTAAATATAGGATAGATTCATCTCAAGATCTGTAGCTAATAACCTCTGCAAAGACCCTTTTCCAAATAAGGTCACATGCTGGGGTTCCAGGTGGACTTCCCTCCTCCTTGGCCTTCCAACCATCAGCCTTTCTCACTCCATTGTTTTTCTTTTTTTTTTTTTGAGTTGGGGTCTCACTCTCACCCAGACTGGAGTGCAGTGGCCGCTCCCAGCCACTGCAGCCTCGACCTGCTGGGCTCTGGTGATCCTTCCGCCTCAGCCTTCCAAGTAGCTGAAACTACAAGCGTGCGCTACCATGCCCGGCTAGTTTTTGATTTATTGTAGAGATGAGGTCTC
>NW_007231694.1:72366-96451 GCF_000164805.1 Carlito syrichta | reverse complement strand
TTTCTGTAATATCATTTCCCAAACTGTGTTCCATGGGACACTGTTGGTGAGAAATGCCTCTCACTCATAAGAAGTAGGCTACCGGCCGAGCATGATGGCTCACACCTGTAATCCCAGCACTTTGGGAGGTTGAGGCAGGAAGATTGTTTGAGCCCAGGAGTTTGAGACCAGCCTGGGCAACATAGCAAGATCCCATCTCTACAAAAATAAAAAAATTAGCCAGGCATGGTGGTGTGCACCATTCCACTCCTCTCCCCAGGCCCACCTTGGAGGCTGGCCCACATGGTCTCTGATAAACCCTGGGTGGATGAATACATCCGCAGATACGTGTACTAACTGCTTCTCAGACTCCCGGCATCACATACGCATTTGCACTTTCAGACTCCTGACATGATAAATGACCTTGCTGGGAGGATGAGAGCCAAGTGTTAGCTGAAAATTGACTTTGACATCACACCATAATCATCATCCTGCAGCATCTATGTAATCTAAGAACATTCTCGGCTGGATGCTGTGGCTCTCACCTATAATCATAGCACTTTGGGAAGCCAAGGCAGGACGATTGCTTGAGGTCAGGAATTGGAGACCAGCCTGGGCAATATAGGGAGATTCTGTCTCTATAAAAAAAATAATAAATTAGCCAATATGGAAGCATGTATCTGCAGTCCTAGCTGCTCGGGAGGCTGAAGTGGAAGGATCCCCTTAGCCCAGGAGGTCAAAGCTGTGGTGAGCCATGATTGTGCCACCCACTGCACTCCAGCTTGGGTGACAGAGTGAGTCTCTGAATTAAAAAAAAAAAATTCTTGCTATACCAACTTTGTGCGATCGGTGCACCTTTCTGGCTCCCAAGACTGACCCCGCCTTTTTCATCTCACACAGTAATGGAGGTCGCATCTGGCGAGTATGGGGATCAGAACGGTCGCCTGGTGAGAGCAGTCCGGGAGGGCATGTGTGACTCCGACCACAAGAGAGACCTCGGGGGTGATGCCGAGGTGACCCCTTTTCTTTGGCACCGGCCCTCTGAAGAGGTAAAGCAGGCAAAACGCTTGAAGGGGTTGAGAAAGGTAATGCACATCCCACAGCCGCCCGGGAGCTGTACACGGTCCCCACACCTGCTGCATGAGATGCTTTCTTAGTGATAAGGACCCACATCCCAGGGCCAGTGTCTTACCCCCTCTCTTCTTGGATTTTTCCCTAGGATTCTACCTCCATGGAAGGCTGTCACAGCTTCTCTGCCAGCTGCCTAACACAGTTCTGCATCCTCTTCAAGAGGACCTTCCTCAGCATCATGAGGGATTCAGTAAGGCTGCCCTAAATCTTCTCTTTTGGGCTGACTCACCCTGACTGACCTGTCAGGCTATTTTTCCTCCATGTACAATAGTCAGCATTCACTGTCATGCTGCAGTAACAAACAGCCCCCAATTGTCAGAGTCTACAACCACTGATATTTGTGTCATGTGTCAGTGGCAGGGGTTGTGTTGTGTCTCTGCCCCATATGTTTTCTCATCCTAGAACAGCTCCTATCTAGAGATGCCTTTCTGGAACATGACAAAAAGAGTGCAAGAGAAAAACCAAATGGAAGTCCTTAAAACTTCTGGTTAGAAGTGACAGGTTGTCACCTGCACTCATATTTCATTGTCCAAAACAAGATCCATGGCCAAGGCTAAAGTCAGAATGTGGGCAAGTGTGTTCCTCCTTCAGGAAAGCGCTGCAGGGCATAAGGAATGGATGGATGAATAATTCCTTCTAGGGAAAGAGGTGTTGGACACAGGGAACGACATAACATCCACCATTTAAGTGGACAGTCTAGCCATCTGCCTAGGAGGGGATGAGTGCCCAGAGTGGCTTCTGGGACCTCATTTGAAAGACAGTGGGGTTTACAACAGCCCATGTCAGAGCTCATCAGTCACGGGACTTTGGTCCAGCCATTGTCCTCTCTCATCATCGTCTTTACTTCTCCTCTTTCCTGAAGATAGACTTCCCTTGTTCCCCATTTTCGAAGAAGATTTAACAAAGGATAGTAATTACTTCTGTTTTAACAGCAACAAAAGCCTGGTGTGTGTGCATGTGTGTGCATGTGAGTGTGCATGTGTGTGAGTTAGTTTAGGGTTTGGGATTGTTTTTCTGAAGGAGAAGGAAAGATCTATTGTTACAGAAATCAGGGTCCGATGACTCCCAAGGTGCGGCGAGCCTGGAATGGCTGTGCATGCCCTGGGTAAGAGTGGGTCTGTCCCCAGGTCCTGACGCACTTGCGGATCACCTCACACATTGGGATCGGCCTCCTCATTGGCCTGCTCTACCTGGGGATCGGGAACGAAGCCAAGAAGGTCTTGAGCAACTCCGGCTTCCTCTTCTTCTCCATGCTGTTCCTCATGTTCGCCGCCCTCATGCCCACTGTTCTCACATGTGAGTGACCCACCAAGACCCTCCTCTTCTTTATCATCCTTGATTCCTACCCAAGGATGGGGGCCTGAGGCCATGCCTTGACTGATAGATGCATTTTCTGAACACAATGCCCTTTATAACAAATACTGTCTTCTTTGTTGACAGATGCCAGTTTTATCATATTTTCTGTTATCTAACAGAAAATATTTGACAGATGCCAGTTTTATCATATTTTCTGTTATCTGTTACAGTTTTTAAGTCAAATAAATGAATCACTAATATAGGAGACTTTTAAGCATGGGAGAAGGCTGATGGGAGGGGTATTTCTCAAAGGTTCACTAATCAGGAGCCCCTCTGATTCTACTACTTAAGCATGTCCTAGTGCAGTTGTTAACATAGCCCTGGCACAGCCCGCTTCTGGGCAGATGAGATCTTCTGGATGGTTTCCACACAATTCTAGTTCATTCGCAAGTAGTCTGTCTTTGGTCACTTGGGGCTGATGGTGTACAAAGCTGTTGTTCCATGAAATTGCAGTGTAAACCTCTTCCCTCTGAGACCACCTCCCTGGGGTGCCCTGAATTTCTAAGACCAGCTTGCAGAGCTGATCACAGGAAGGGGCCACATGGACAGAGAGTGTCAGGAAAGGCAACTCAGTAAGAATAAGGTCATGTGAATACTTGTATCAATGGCTAAAATAATGCTCAGTGTTCACATAGATGCCCTTCACACTCTGAGTCTCCACTTGATGACTGACAGTTATAAAGATGGCCGGCGATTTTTCCAGGCTAGCAAAACCTTCTTGGTGCTGCATGTAGAGAAAGGTTCACGCTGTGGCATCAGCCAGAACTGAGTCACAGGTGGCTCAGCTCAGGATCACTAATTTGAATGTTTGGACCACTGAGTATGTTTGCCTGACCCGTGTTTACCATTTTCCTATCCCCTAGTTCCCCTGGAGATGGGTGTATTTCTACGGGAACACCTGAATTACTGGTACAGCCTGAAGGCCTACTACCTTGCCAAGACCATGGCCGACGTCCCTTTTCAGGTGTGTCAGTGAGGGGGGTGAGACTGGAAGAGATTGTCCTTATGCCCTCTAATTGGGGTGGAAACCCCGATTTACACAAGAGGGTTCTGCCCAGGCCTGTGGCAGGGTAACATGTCCTGACTAAAGGCATTTAGCTGCTGGTGGAGGGCTGCCACCTGAAAGCTTCAAGGCTTGCCTACTGTGATGGGGCGATCCCGAGGGCTGATGGTCTCTGTGCTTCTAGATCATGTTCCCAGTGGCCTACTGCAGCATCGTGTACTGGATGACATCACAGCCATCTGACGCCGTGCGATTCGTCCTGTTTGCTGCTCTGGGCACCATGACCTCCCTGGTGGCTCAGTCCCTGGGCCTGCTGATTGGAGCCGCCTCCACATCCCTGCAGGTACCAGCCAGGAAACGCCACGGGCTGGGCTTCTCCGTGCCACCTGGAGGATGAGACCAGGGCTGCTGCCTGGTGGAGCTCTGCCACCCTCCTAACTCTGCCTTGAACCTCCTTGGAGAGCTTCACAAGATTGTTCCCATGAGAAGGAGCTGCCTTGTCCCAGGTGGTCAGGATGGGCTGACTTGCAATGACCATCATAGGCACCCTTGTGCAGTGCATGCTCAGTGCTTGCCTGATGCTTCTCAGACATTAGCTCACTTAGTCCCAAGCACACGCAGGGATGGGTGCTGCTGTGTTTTCCCCATTTCACAGGTAGGGAAACTAAGACCCAGAGAGGCTTGTCAGGGGTCACACAGCTGGCTCGGAGGCTAAGTTCTACTCATTGCCTCTGTGGGATCCACTGAGCCATCCTTTAGACACCCTCCCCACTGCACTCACCTGTCTCCACCCACCCCAGACTCCTCACAGGTCCCTCCGTCCTCTCATCACCACTCTGGTCCCCACCTGCCAAACCCACGTGCACGTGCAGTTTCTCCAGCTCTGTGGCTTCCAGATGCTCAGGCTGTGCCTGTCCTTAGGCCTGTCTGAAGACAAGGCAGCACCCTTGGGTGGACATGGGTGCATGTTTCCTGTGTCCACCTCTGGTCCACTGTGGCCAGCTGCTCAGTCCCAGGCCAAGCTCCCTCACTCTGGATGGGAATAGCCATGGTGTCCATCTCACAGGGTCATCATCTGCTCTATAGGCCACTCCAGGGAAAGTGCAGGTCACACCACTCCAGCAAGCTTGGTCCTTTGTGTCCGCAGTGGCCACATCTCCTCAAGGCCAGTGCCCATTGCCCCTGCTCAGACGCCTTCCCAGGCTGCCAGTCCCCCAGCTGTCAGGCTCCGATGGGTCTCATCTGACCAGAGCACAGGCTGTGATGCCCCATCTGCATACCCTCACACATGCACACATACACATACAGGGATGTGTCAATATACTACACACATAGACACACAGTGATGTGTCAACATGCTACACACATGGACACATACCCATAGGGAAGTGACAACGTGCTACACCATGGACACACACACACAGGGATGTGTCAACATGCTACACACATACTACACATATCACATCCACATGGACACCTTAGCACATGACACACTTACCATGACATAGACACACACCCCCCATGCACATGACACATCACATACGTCACGCATACACCACACCAATGGACATACTATATATACCACAAATACCCACTACATGCTACATACATCCGCCACATATCATACATACACAGACACCTCAGCACATGACACACATATCACACACAGACACACATGCACACCACACACCCACACACACACACACCCAAATGCATCAACACGGGGCACACATACACACCCACCACACACACTGTACACCCCCCATACACAATGCCCTCCTTGCAGTCTGCTCACTGTCAATCAGAGCCATGGTAGTGTTTTGTTTTTAGTATGTATGAGGCTCGTTCACCCCATGGGTGCTGACACACAGGTGCTCACACTGAAGAGGCTGTGACCCTTCCACTGAGTCCCTACTGCGTGAACACACACCATGAGCCTGCCACAGGCCAGGCACTGGACTTGACCACAAGGAGGCAGCTGTGGAGGAGCTGACAGCTGCTCCCCACCAAGGAGGAGACGTTCCCATCAGTTTTGCTTGCGGACATCGTCTGCCAGCTTTCCCAGCTCCTCTCAGGACTGCCAGTGTCCCAGCAGAGCAGGTGGGGCACCTCTGCCTCCACATGGCAACCCTCAGAGACAGTGACACCCCCTAGTGTTCACTTCTCGGGGACACAGATCGCTTGTCCTCATCACCATGCTCAGAAGACTCCTTGTCACACTCTATCCTGTGTGACCTTCCCCCTCTGCAGCTAGGGTTGGGCAGGCCCTTGCTCTGCTGGAGACCCGACTGCTGGCTCTACAGTTTGTGTTCCCACCTTGCCTCCCAGGTGGCGACATTCGTGGGGCCTGTGACAGCCATCCCTGTCCTCCTCTTCTCCGGCTTCTTCGTCAGCTTTGACACCATCCCGACGTACCTGCAGTGGATGTCTTACATCTCCTACGTCAGGTAGCCCAGGGGCTGCCGGGCTTGTGTAGGGTGGGAACTTAACCTTGAGGGTGCGTGCTCACAAAAGCAGAGTCTTGGCTGTTGACTAAGTGTGGGCCACAGATGTGAGTGTTTCAGTGCCTTTATTTTTGTTTTGTTTTGTTTTGTTTTGAGTTGGAGTCTCACTCTGTCGCCACTCCCGGCCACCGCAACCTCGACCTGCTGGGCTCCGGCGATCCTTCCAAGGCTTCAGCCTTCCAAGTAGCCGAAATTACAGGCATGTGCTACCACGCCCAGCTGATTTTTTGATTTATTGTAGAGATGAGGTCTCGCTGCCCAGGCGGGTCTTTAACCCGCGGGCTCAGGCAATCCACTCACCTCAGCCTCCCAAAGGCGTGGGATTACAGGCTGAGCCACCGAGTCGGGCTCAGTGCCTTTATTATTGTCCTGGTTTCATGTGCTCCCACCCCACCCTCCACAGACATATGCACGCACGCAAAACAAGGACAAAGTGCATTCTAGTGATTCAGCCCCTGAAGACGCCGTGGTGAACCCTCATGTTCTGGGTGTTTCCAAGAGCTGCCTTCAGTGGGAATGTTTCCACCTTTCAGGAATTTTCATTCCTCTCCAAAGTGAATGGTGGTTATAACAAGGTCCTGATTGTAAAATCTCCATAAGAAATCCAGTGGAGGCCGGGCAAGGTGGCTTAAGCCTATAATCCCAGCACTTTGGGAGGCCAAGGTGAGAGGATTTCCTGAGCTTAGGGGTTTGACACTAGTCCAGGCAACATGGCGATACCTCACCTCTACAATAAATCAAAAAATTAGCTAGGCGTGGTGGCATATGCCTGTGGTTTGAGCTACTTGGAAGGCTGAGGCAGAAGGATCACCTGAGTCCAGCTGGTCAAGGCTGTGGTGGCCATGAGCGTGCCACTGCACTCCAGCCTGAGCAGCAGAGTGAGACTCTGACTCAAAAAAAAATTAAAAAATAAAAATAATAATAAAAGAAATCCAGCAGAGAGCTGGGTGCAGTAGCCCACGCCTATAATCCCAGCACTTTGGGCGACCAAGATGGGAAGATTGTTTGGGTCAAGGAGTTCAAGACCAGTCTGGGTAATATGATGAGAACTTGTCCCTACAAAAAGAAAAAAAAAGTAACCAGGTGTGGTGGCACATGCCTGTAGTCCCAGGTATTCAAGAGACTGAAACAGAAGGACCACCTGAGTCCCGGAAGTCGAAGCTATGGGGAGCCATGATCGTGCTACTATATTCTAGCCTGGGCAACAAAGTGAGACTCTAACTTTAAATAAGTTAATTAATTACTTTTTTAAAAAAAAAGGAAATCCAGTGAAAAACAAATATTTTAAACACCATAATGTCTTTGAACAAGAATACTCCAGTGCCTCAGGGCCTTAGGCTGTCGGGTTCCATGCCCCCTGAGGAGTGGGTCTTTGGCATGCTAGCCACGCTGTCCCCTTAGTAGGCAGTGCCCATCTTTGGAGTTTTTCCCCACCCTCCACCCCTAGCCGCAGCGATTCCAGGTGACACAAAGATCCGAAGTTGGGAACAAGCTCTTCTTTTCTAGAATGTCAGTTCAGACCCAGGTATATTGTTCAGAAAAACAAAATCAAAACAAAGCACTTGTACAGAGTTTCAACAATCAGTGTGCTTGCCAATCCCAAGAAATCAGAAACCAATGTCTTTCTTCTCAAAATTAGTGTTTTTGTTCTGACAGTGTAGGGCTGGAACAGAATGCTAGATGGCGCAGGAATGTTTTCTATAAATGCACTCAAGTCCTTGCAAGGCTGGCAGGCCCATGATATCTAACGACTGAAAAGTATGTTACATCAGAAGCAATCCAAGTAGCTTTCAATATTCATTTCACCAGTGAATGAATACCTACCAGTTGTTCAATGTGTTTTTTTTGCTGGGGGCTCTGGAGGAAACAGAATTAGAGTAAATAAAACTAAGCTGAGCTGTAGACCAGGCATGTCCTGCGGCCCAGAATAGCTAGTAATGTGGCCCCACAAAATCTTTTAACATCATGTGTTTTTTAGCATTTATTTCCTTCATGACCCCATGTGTAGTTCCATGTTTAAAGTTCACAGTCACACCTTATTCCTGACATTGCCTTTTGGCAGCACATACATTTGTGAGCAGCTGTTTCAATTATGAAGTATATGAAAAGCAAAATTCACACAAACATTTCTGTTGAGCACCTTGAGACCTCACTAAGAATTGAAACCACTTCCATCAAACTGGACATTGATAGATTCGTTTTACAAAAAACAAGGTCAGGTTTCCCACTAGCTTTATATTGTTCTCATTTTTCTAAACTTTATAAAAAAGATTTTAAAATAAGAAATCTTATTATGTATATACACTAACCATATTATATAATTTATGTGTGACCCAAGACAATTCTTCCTTACTTGATGAAGCCCAGGGAAGCCAAAATGCTGGATATTCCTTCTGTAGACTGTGTTTATTTATTTTAGGAAGATGCTGGGAGATTAGGACGTATTTTGATGAAGGTGGCTCTTTGGGAAGGGAGGGAAACCGGGCTGAAGGTCTCAGGGAGGGTACGTGAGATGGACCTTAGCTTGGCGTGGTTGGTCAGAAATGAGTTTTCCCTCACACCAGGCACTTCCTCCATAGGTATGGGTTTGAAGGGGTCATCCTCTCCATCTACGGCTTAGACAGAGAAGATCTGCACTGCGACATTGACGAGACATGCCATTTCCAGAAGTCTGAGGCCATCCTGCGAGAGCTGGATGTGGAAAACGCCAAGCTGTACTTGGACTTCATTGTGCTCGGGATCTTCTTCATCTCCCTACGACTCATTGCCTATTTTGTCCTGAGGTACAAAATCCGGGCAGAAAGGTAAAACACCGAATGCCAGAAGAGAGGAACATGAGACATTGTGGCCAAGGGCACGTCTAGAGTCACAGAGGCAAGCCTGTGCCTGATGACACAGAGACTCTTCTGCCCCAACCCCTGGAAACCGCATTTGGTTTATGGGTGTCTAGCGTTCAATGGCTCCGCCCCACTCGGCTGGGTCTTCTCTCCATTACCCTTTCTAGCTTTAACTAGGAAGATGTAGAAGGTTTTTTGTTTGTTTTTTAACATTCAGAATTCAAAATACCACAACTGGGGCAGAATTTGAACCTGCAACACAGTTGGTGACAAGAGGCTTCCCAGGAAAATTCTTCCTTATGACATGGCACCCTTGGGTCCTGAATGGGGTACTGCAGGCAGCTTCGCAGTTGATCACTGTGCGATCAGATGTCTGGGAGGGGGTGAGGGCCCAAACGCGGAGTTGTTCCATTTGATGACTGTTGTTTTCATAGTCCCATCTTTCTAAGGTTTGACTCTTTTCCAGTGAGAAGTCATTTTCCAAGCCAAAAGTCGATCAATTTCATTCATTTTTAACAAATTGTACTTTTTTTAGTACTTGTTGAAGAATTATTCAGGGTAAATAATATACTTTTGTTTAGAGGTTTGAGGGGTGGAACTGTAATCACCAAGCTGGTCTCATATACAGACAGAATGTGTGAAAGGTCCAGTGCAGGTTCCAGGTTAAGGGGGGGACTTTGACACCATCTGCACTGAGCCATGAAGACATTTTTAAAAGCATTACCAAAAGTTATAAGATGAAATTGGCTAACTCTTTCATAATATTTTATTTTCCACGGGCTTCTTATTTTCAGCAAAATATGTTGTTTCCTTCTCCCTGGCCACCTTAATTTTGCCTAAAAAATTTCTAGAAGATCAATCCTATTGATTTTTTAAAAACTTGTTTCCCCTTTATTCTATATCACATTAACTACCTCCACCAAACCTGGAAAAGCTGGGCTTAGGGAACTTTCAGGTGCGACCCTTGAGGGTTGGGTTTGTAGGGATCACCAGTCCGTGAAGAGTGAGCCACCCACACTGGGTGGGGGGAAGATGCCAGCAAGATGGCATCGGAATCCAAGAGCTTTGTGTGAAATCAGCGAAGACCATGGTGCACAGAGGCACTTGTAACTTAACCAGACAATGCATTTAGAGTTGTGGGTGATTCCATCCCCCAGGTGTGATTTCTGTGACCTGTCTGCTACACCACTGTCCCCGTGTTGGGCTTGTGTTGACGTGGGCAGGAACAGGAGGCAAATCTGCAGATCAAGCAGCCTTTGAATTCACAACAAGGCTGTCAGCTCCCTGTCAGCTCTTGGAGGCAGTTTGACCATAAGGGTGGAAGGTGGTTGTGGCCAAAGCAGTCCATCTTCAGGAAAATGCAGTTGCTTTCTTCTTCTAGAGTATCATTATCATGGAATCAGGGTCTCCATGAAAGATTGTGTTTTGGTGAGCAAATCAGTGAACTTTCCTAAGCTACAGTTTCCTCATCTATAAATAGCTGTGCTACGTCATGTTCAAGGCTATTTACAGTTCAGAGGTTGAGAGATTCCTTGGTTGTATCTGTCCATGAAGCTCTTTTTTCCTACTTTAAGAGAATGAAAGGGTCTGAATTTTATTTACACATGGATTTAGTTTGCAAATGCTTAGACATTCCTGTTTCACGCCTAGATCATTTTTTAGTTAACACTGTTGAGATATATATTAAAATGTTAAGTTTGCTTGTTCTGTTCAAATATGGCATTGCCTTCCAGATTAAGTTTTTAACCAGAGTCAAACTTAGCCTTTATAAAAAGTCTTCATTTAATTTTAAAATAGGTCTGCCTATAAGACATCCCACATAGGAAAGACCTATGTAAGAACGGCCTGGTAAAATACACAATTGCAAAGAGGAAAAAAATCCTGTGATCACATCAGAGGAGGTCAGCACCGAATGAAACCTTGCCCCCTGGGTTAGCCTTTCCTGTTATGGATTAATGTGGTAGTTTCATGTCCGTAACAGGGACGTGCCTTTCAGGAACAGCACTGTGTAGGGCCGACTACTCTACACCACAGGCTTCATGTGGTTCACTGAGACCACGTTGTCATCTCTCAGCAATTTCAGAAGGGAACACTGAGATTCCTCTAGATTTAAAATCTGGTTTCTGAGAGCACCTGAGCCCTCAGAAGGAGTTATCTCCCAAGGAGTTCCTGCTCCCTGGATTTCCATTTTCCCCTGTTGACAGATTCTATTTATCCCTAAATAGATGAGGAACTGATTGGAGTCCTTCCAAGGGAACGATCTTGGGGACTGGGAGGGTGGTTAGGCTGATAGAAGGGAATGTATTTACAAGATCTCACTGAGTCATTTTTTCAAAGGATGTTAACTAGAATGGGTGAGTAATCTGAAGGGATAGTTCTGCTTACCCTGTAACTAGAGTAAGGCCTCCAGCTGTGGCAGTGAGGATGCACCAGCCCCGGGACATGCCTGCACTCCTCTTCAAGAAGCAGCAGTGCCCTGGTTTGAGCACTCATGTTCTAACCTGGGCAACATTCACGTCACTCAAATGCTGGTGTTTGGATTTTTAGCTCATTTTCCTCTGCTTTTTGTTGTAGGATAGTTTCATAAAATACCTTACGCCAGTAACCTAAGGTAACACCCAGACAACACACTGATTCACTTTCCTAAAGAGTGTGTGTGATGATGTGCTCTCTTTCACACACTGGAGTTTCAACCCAGACCCACTCCCCAAATCTGATATAAGTCATCTGTGAATGCAGTGTCCCAAATACTCCTTTCATCTCGGATTGAATTTCTTCATTTAGTAGACAGGATTGAATCTTGGGTAAAGAAAATGTGTCCTCCCCAGTTGTTAGTAGAGGTGGAAGTCCAAAGGGTGTCACCTTTAAGTGAAATTTTTAGGAGAAGAGGGTCACACCATTGACCCTAATAGGGAGCTCCGGGGGCCTTGCCAGCCCACCCTGCTCGTAGCCTCTTGCCTTTGTTCACTTTCAGAGCATCTCATGCCTCCCTTTTTTCTTCTCTGACTGAATTTCAGATAGAGAATTAAATTCTTCAAAAGTTCCCGTGTAGGTGAAGTGGGAAGCTGTCCCCAGGAAGAGAGATAACTGTGTCAATATTTACACAGTTCCTGCTAGGGTCTAGTGACATCACCTGTGGGGAGTCACCTTCAGGTCCTAGAAAATGACATCAAGCATTTAGGAGAAAATTCATCTTAGAAACCCACAAAAGGCCGTTTTCGCTGCCTGAGGGCAGGAACAGACCACAGCCATAAGGCAGAAATCACCCTCGGTCGCTGCACTGAGAAGCAACGCACCTACTCCGGTGTACTGAGCCTCTTTCCTTGTCGAATGTTCCAGGCGCTGCCTGAATGCCTTAGGAATATCTCTCTGTTCATGTACTCACCCATCAGACCTTTGCTGACCCATCCCCCATGCCTGTTGATATCCTGGGCACTGGGAATCTAGGGAAGGGGACTCAAATGAGGCTCACCCTCCAGCATGGCAGGAGGGGACCACGTGCCGCTGGCTTCTCTCCATTCCTTGTGCAGATGTGGTGTGCTGGGCTGGGAGAGACTTCGCATTGGCTCCAGTCCCAGAGTTGGGAGAGAGTAGGGTAGGATTATAGCCCAGGTCTAACCCCAGAGTCCCTATTTTTTTTGTTTGTTTGTTTTTTGCTTTGCCGTGCTGCCTCCAGTTCACAAGGTACGGATGTACCTGAAGCGACTTTGTAAGACATCAAGTGCAATACTAGTTTAGTGGCTACATGTTCCGTTATTCGTTCTGGCACCAAACAGATGGCAGAGATGAAAGGGTGGCTGCTCCCCAGGCCCCAGTGGCCTTACATCTGAGTGTTCGTGAGGAGTGCCGCTAGCTGGCCTGGAGGCTGCTTTACTTCTTGTCTCAGTGGAGAGGGGCTGTGCTCTGCCCTTGCCTGGCCCATGCCTGTGGATTAACTTGGGCTTCAGAGGGGCTGGTGTGTGTGTGTGTGTGTGTGTGTGTGTGTGTACATATATACTGCACCTATATACACACATGTGCACACTTGCCCACACACACCCATGCACGTGGGCAGACTTGCTCCAGGTGTGTGTCTGATAGTATTGTTCTGTGGTATTTCCTTCATCTCTGTAGAATACCAGCCTCTAAATCCTCAATTGTCCTTTACTCTAAAAAAGGAAAGAAAAATTCTCTCATTTCCTGCCTGGTGCAGACAGTCAGAGGGTAGTCAAAACCCACGAAGGCTACTGTCAAGTGCCAGCTGACTGAAAGTGCAACAAAAAGTCAAAGAAAGCAACCCAGCCAGGTGGGGGGTGGGGGTGCAGAATGTATGAATATAAAGTTAGATACTTTTAAGAAATAAAGACTGCTAATAAAATATTTTATATAAAACTTCCTACTTGTGTTCAGTGTCAAATACTTCAAGTGATTTGCTTGAATTTTACTGAGTCAAATTGATTTTTAGATTGTCTTCGGAATACACCTGTCATCTATGTGCTAAGAGTTCTGATTTATTAGTGTCGCCGTCTATACCCGCCTGTAAATAATCACTTTTCTCTTGATGACCTTCATGTTTTATGTTGAACTGTCATAAAGTTTTAAGTTTTTCTCTGTTCTCTCGGACCCCTCACTCATTTCCTCCTGCCTTGTTAAATGCAGGCCTCAGCGAGGGCCTGGAGCAGGTTCAAGGGGAGGTCAGCTGAAGGGCGCCTGATTACACCTTCCCTCGGGTCCTTTCCACCACTGCTGGCTCTTCCTGGACCCGGGCCCTTGGTGGCATCTCCAGGAGGGGGACAGCCCTTGTGTGTTGGTCTTGTTTTGCTGGAAATCAGCTGCTGCTAGTGAGGGAAGCAGCCCTCACAAGGTTTTGGTCCTAAAGTTGACATGAGCAGGAAGGAGCATGGAAGGAGCATGGTGTATTGTGCTACATTCTTTCACTGTCTCCCCAGCTCCTGCCAGGTCAGAGAGGACCTCTGAGAGGTCAGAGAGGACTTCTGAGATGCAGCAGGGGTTCAGGGCTGGGCTTTCAAACCAGGCTGCCTTTCACCTCTCAGACATAAAACAGAGAGCTAGGCTGGGCTAGGTCACAGTATCCACATGCGGGAGCCACAGGTGTGAATACAAGCTTGTGACACTCACTTGGCCTCTCTGGAATGTCCAATATCAACTCTCTCACCCCCCCAGGTCCAACTGATGTTAAAATCACAGTCCTTCTGGGTCACTGTGCTTGGTCTCTCACACCAGGGAGATTCTCTGAGATATTTGCCCTCTGCAAGGACAGGGGCTTCTGATGTTCACGTTTGAGGCTGACCTTCTCTGGGAACCTCCCTGGGACCAGACACAGGGAAGAAATAGGAGGCCCCACACCCCTGCTGCATAGTCTAATTTTCACTTGCAAGCTCAGTTCAGGCTGTCCTTAAAATCCACGCCTCCTGGGCAAGATGGAGGTGTGACTGTGGCACACACGCTCACCCTCTGCTGAGCTGGCCTAAATCCTAATAACTATTGTACAGCCTTCCTGTTTCTTTTTTCCAATCTTTGAGAAAATGGCTCCGTTTTTTTATGTAATGTTATCTCTGAACATGCTGACTTGGAATTGCTCCCCACACAGAAATGCTGTGGCTTCCCCAGTGTACTCGAGGCCAGCCGAGGGTACTGGCTTGCGCAATATTGATGTGAGCAGAGGTCGAGGTCAGGGACCCTGATACCCCCCTATGCTCAAAAATAGTCCCCTGGCATCAAAAAGGGGAAAACAATTCCCATGGGCTACCGCATTCTGGCCGGGCAAACGAGGGCTACTCAGAGGGGCCCAGCTTGGGGGCTTCTCCACGTAGAATGACCATTGTCAGGCTGAGGGGAAAGGGACGGATGCACAAAACTTGTTTTGTCTCAAGCAAGGGCTGAACCTGGCAGCTGGGCGTGGTTCTGCCTTTTTTGTGATTGTTCAGTGCCAGCTTCAGGGACAGCTCCACTGCTGTGGGCTGAGCTTGTCCAAGCCATTCCCCTTTTCCAGAAAGCCACCCCCACAGCCACCTGCCTTTCAGGTACAAGCCCAGGACGTGGCCATGGGCACACAAGTGTTTGATTCATGGGGGCTTGTGATTTTGAACACAATCTTCTGACCCCTGAGATCTTGGGAAAGGCATATTCACAGAAAATAGCAAAACTCAAACTTATTGCCCTCAGTGGAGGTTCTCTTGATAGAGCGGCACTGTCCTCTGAGTGTCTGCACTACATAATCTGAGTGACTTTGGCCTGCACTTTGCAAATGAGATTAAACAGTGTCCTGATACTGAACACAGTCAGAGGTGGTACTCATTTTATAACCTCTGATGTTGGGAGAGCCGGTCTCTGGAAACTTGTAAGCTGTCCACTATTACCTCTGGCCTGTGTGCTCCTGCACCATGAAGGCAGGTGAGCCTGGCAGAGATGCTAAGGTTCTCTCCAGTGGCCTACATGGGGACCAATCTCTAGTCTCCCAGATGAGTCTCCCCTTAAGGAGACTTCCTGAAGCCTTGACTGTGGGCACTGGGGGTTGACTCTTCATCTTGTACTTCACCTGCCTAGAAGCTTCTAGAAAACAATGTTTGCCAAACAGGATTGGGAACCCCAGGCGCATCCAGTTACCAGAACCAATCTCCCCTATGTGGGGACCCCGAATGTGCCCTCTTCTGCTAGGTGGAATGCATCAGGCCTTGAAGGGACAGGCCAAGAAGTCGTGGACTATGTGGGTTTAGGGTTTATATTTGTGGGTTCCTGGAGATCCTGGGATGCCATCTAATCTGACTGGTACCATGGTTTGGGCTTCCTGAAAATAGTGGCCATGGTAGCTATTTTGTTTTTATAACTTTACATTTGTACACTTCTGTCATCATGCACCTGGGGGTCTTTTTTCCATGACCTACATACCAGGCTTTCCAAGTTCAATCACAAACATCTCATTGTTCAGTACTTGGCAAACAGCAGCAAAACATTATATCATCCAAATAGCTGATGAAAGAGACCACCACACCCACACCATGGGTTTTCCATTTTTATAGTTTTACACTCCTTCCTGGAGGGGATTAACTGGGAGTCAGTTTTTCAATAGAACATGTGTATTTAAAAAGTTAATATGGGTAGCCGACCCCCTTATGCTAGTTTTTATTAATTTTTTCCTTTGTTAGACATATTGGTGCAATACCTGATTATAGTTGAATCTGTCATGAATTGTTACCTTTTATCTGATAAGGAACCATTTAAGGGTTTTTTTTTTTTTTGTTATTTCTTCCAAGGCAAAAGTCAATGCAAGTAACTTTTTAGTCAGCGTGCAAACATGTGCGTATATCTGTATATCTACTATGTAATTATATACTACCTGTTTTTTATACTGCTGTATGGATAACTTTGCACTGACTTGGCTATGTCTGTGTGACTTTAGTTAATTCTATCACTGGCACGCTGCAAAAGGACTATTGCACTATTCTAGATAAACATGACTTATATACATACGTACATATATATGTATATATTCAAAAATGACATCAGCTTTTTTGGTACTTGTTTTCTTGGCTGTCTGATTCCACTGGAACATTGAACTTGTACAGACCTTGAAATGTGAGCCTTCTAACTCACCTTACCAACCATGGAGTTGCGTATAGATTTCTGTAGACTTATCTCCTTAGATTTGTACATGCATTTTTTTTATTTTGCAGACTTGAACTTTGTTTCCTGAAATTAGATGCCATTTATGAAAATGTGACATAAATCAAATAAAGCATCGTTATTTTCAGATTTCTATTTCTCATTCCTTTTTTGCTTTTGACAGCCCCAGATCTCAGACTGGGAATCTGGCAGCGCATCTGAGGAAACATAAGGCATATGTTTTCTCCTCACATGCTCTTGTCTCAAGGGAGTAGTTTCCTCTTTAGAGTTATAATGGATTCTGATGAGAAAGAAAAACAAGAGTGATGGTAGTGATGCCTCCAGCCCTAGAGCTGATGGATGGTGGCACAGTGTCATGAGCCTTTCCAAGCACTATCTCAGAGGGCCCCTGGCCACTCCATCACACTCCTTTCCTTAGGAATGGACAGCAGGAAGAAAGGCCATTTTGTCCCAGGAGGTGGTCTAGTGATGCCCGCCCCTCATGACCAGTGGGTACGTCTCCCAGACACTTCGCTAAGGGGTAAAGTGATGTGCCAACATTTCCAGGTGTCAGCTTTCAGGTCTTTACGCTGCTGGGCCTCCTGTGAGTCAGCAATGGGGCCTTAGTCCACGTGTCACTCTGGGCCCATCACCTGGGTGTGATCCTGCTGAGAAGGACGATATGATCCTTGTAGATGTGGAGGAGCTGGACAGCAAGAAAAACCACCTCATGGTGATCTGACACAGAGACTGCCTGTCACACCTACATGGTGACCGACTGAAGACAACAGTCAGACTTTCTGCGCTCACTGTCCCTCCACGTTCCCACCCCTCCTTTCGGCCCAAGTTTCTCCATTCCTAGATGCTGTCCCATGCCCCAAGCCAACCACCATGCAAAATAACCTCCCCCACCTATGTGAACAATCAGACAACAGTCTGTTCACCTATCCCCTCACCACTCAAAAAGGGCTAGATGCCCCTTCACAACTGGCTACCCTTCCCTGGTCCTGAGTCACAGACTGAGACAATTTCTCAGGGTTGCTGAGGGATAGGGATGGGGTGGGAGGTGCCAAACACTGAATGAATGGATGTCAGAGTCTGAGAGCCCCTCTAGTGGCCACAGAGACCCTCTGTGGTCTCGCACAGAGCCCCTCCCAGAGGACAGAGCTCCAGGGAGGCAGGTCTGTGGGATGGCAGAAGGCAATGGCTGCACCCCACAAAACCCAAGAGGGAAAGGATGCAACTTCCAGGCCAACAGGCGAGAAGATGGAGACAGCCCTTGAGCCTGTGAGGGACAGGGCCACCTGGCCCCACCTGGAAGGGACAGGGCCACCTTAGGAGTCACCTGACAGGACCAAAAGCATCAGGGATGAGTTGGCCAACATCTTGGGGCTCCCTATGCCCTTGGAAATAAACTCTCAATTCTACAGCAGAAATCCATGCATTGTCTACATCAGCAAATCAACAAAGTATGGGGGGAACCTCAAAAAAATGGAATTTATTTATAAAAATTGTGTATTTATTCTTACATGTTTAAACTTCAGTTGCCTTCAAATACTCTCTATTTCATGCAATACAACTATTGAGACACTTTTTCCGCTGCTCAGAACAATTTTTGAATTTGTCAATTTTGATACCTTTTAGTTCTTCGGCTGCTTTTTGCTTCACCTCTTCCACATCAGCAAAGCGTTTCCTGTTGATAACTTTTTTCAACAAGGAAACAAAAAAAGTCGCTCAGGGCGAGATCAGGTGAATAGGGAGGGTGGGGCACAGGGGTCATGCCATTTTTGGTAAAAAAACAAACCAAAACTGCTGAACATTCAGGGTGGCGTGGACAGGTGCGCTCGTAAATCACCCCTCATGAAATGAGCAAATGCACTGAAAGAATCTCAAAAAAAAATTCACTGAGGCCGTACGTAGTTTCTCACAACAACGCTAGCTAGATGTTGATGGGCTCCTAGAACTAGTGGGGGAAGCCCACCCTCCAAAAGATAATTCTGGTTTTTGGGGGGTCCCCACTTGTATAAGCACATATGTAATATATGAGTGAGCCATTATTCTCATACCATAAAAATTCACTCTCTTTTTTATCAATATTTTTAATTATGTTATTGTGGGGTACAGTTAAGGGTTAGGTATACAAATATGTTTCGTTCAGACACCCTTGTTAATAAGAGGTGTCTCCCCATTAAAATTCACTCTTTTAAACCCACTCTTTTCATGCTGTTGTTTTTAGTCTCTGTACAGTGCATAATTCAGTTGTTTTAGTCTCTGCACAGAATTGTGCAGTCATCACCGCTAATTCCAGAACATTTTCGTCACCCCAAAAGGAAACCCCACATCTGTTAGCAATCACTCCTCGTGTCTCCCTCTACCTGGCAACGACTGATCTACTTTCTGTCTCTCTGGATTTGGCTGTTCTGGACATTTCATACAAATGGAATCATACAACATGTGGTCTTTTGTGATGGGCTTCTTCCACTTAGCATGAAACACATTTTGATTTTAACAAAATAAAACCTAAGGAAGCAATGCAGCTGTGAGCTCTAAATGCACTAAAGCATTATGGCCAAGCAGGTATAACCAACCCGGAAGTAGTCTTTTTAGCCTGTTTTTGCTTCCACAGCCATCAGCAACCCTCTGATATACACAATGGCTGTTGTGCCCATTTTGCTCTCCCGAGGCTTTCTAACTATTTCCGACACGTAACAGTGTCTCTTTAACCCCGAAGAATGTAGGTCCCAGGGGAGAGTTCCAGCCCCTGCAGTGGGATTACAGCCTAAGACCCTGCAGGGCCTCAGAGCAAATGCTCCTTGTCCTCCCCAGAGATGTGCCAACAACTCAACTGTTCCTTAGAGATAACCTGCTTTAGAAACCGAGGGAACTGACAGCCCCAGTGCTGCCCCATGGGGTCCACCACAGCATCCATGCCAGACCACCTTCCCCGGGGCTGCTCCCACTCAGGTCAGCCCTGCCACACACAGGATCCCTGGAAGGGGCATTTTGCTCTGGGGATTCTGCATCGTCCTCTTGGAGACTTTGTCCAGATCCATGACCTGAGGCTCTTCCTCCCCAGTCCTTTCTCCTGCACTGTTGTCAGACTTGTATCAAGGCCGGGAGCCTTCTCAGCCTGTATGCCCTCCTCCTTTCCAGGGGTTTCCCCAATGAATTTGTTGCTGAGTTCAGCCTGTGTGGGTATGTGAGACCGAAGCAAAAATCCCCCTCTCTATGCCCTTGGAAGTTAAGGAATTCTTGGACTAAATGATGAATTCAAGTGAATGTCCACCGTATTCTGGAACAATATAGAGCTATCCAACCGTCCCAGGAGGGTTCTTAGCCAAATAAGAAGTGCATAAACCACACCTTTTGTTACCAAATCAAGAGGAGAGTAAAGGCCTGCAAACACTGCAGAAAACAATAATTAGGTTTAACAGCCATGGTGTGGGGAGATGCGTAGTATTTCTTTCCCCTTTCTACCAGCAGCACAAACACTAGTAGTAAGGGAGTCCCATGTTCTGGCTTCCTCTGGGCAAGTGAAAGTTCTCATTCTGTGAGTTCTGGAAGGTTCTGGAAACATGCACTCCTTCCAAGTCATTAATGAATGAATTTGATATCAAACTGATCCCTGGATCATGTGGATCACAATTCATTATTTGAGATAATCCTGAGCCACTGAGTACCAACTTTAGAGGTGGTGAGGTTTAATGGACAGTGCCAAGGCCATTTGGGCTCTAGACAGCTGGTGTTAACGGGTGCCCAGGGCTGAAAATTAAATATGCATAACGCCCTATCATAATGTGAGAAATAAGGCTGGGCACCCTGGCTCACACCTGTAATCCCAGAACTTTGGGAGGTCAAGGCAGGAGAATGACTTGAGCCCAGGAGTTTGAGACCAGTCTAGGGCACAAAGTAAAAATTTAAAAAATTAGCCAGCTGGGCTCACGCCTGTAATCCCGTGCCTTTGGGAGGCTGAGGTGAGTGGATTGCCTGAGCCCGCGGGTTCGAGACCCGCCTGGGCAGCGAGACCTCATCTCTACAATAAATCAAAAATCAGCCGGGCTTGGTAGCATGTGCCTGTAATTCCGGCTACTTGGAAGGCTGAGGCGGAAGGATCGCCGGAGCCCAGCAGGTCGAGGCTGCGGTGGCCGGGAGCAGCCACTGCACTCCAGTCTGGGCGACAGAGTGAGACTCCAACTCAAAAAAAAAAATTAAATTAAAATAAAATAAAAAATAAAAAAATTAGCCGGACATGGTGGTGCACGCCTGTAGTCCCACTATTTGGGAGGCTGAGGTGGAAGGATCACCTAAGCCCAGGAGGCTATGATGAGCTGCGATCGTGCCACTGCACTCCAGCCTGGGTGACAGAGTGAAATTCTGACTCAAATAAATAAATTTAGAATGGAATATGAGAAATAAAAGGAAAGAAATGCCTAACACAATAATACTCAGTGTGCCTGAGTTCCCCATGACCACCCCAGAGGACAAGATGAAGGAGTCTGGGGCTTGAGTCCCTGTGGTTGGGCCACCCACAAACACAGACAGATCTGGGTTAGCTGAGCACGTGTTAGAAATGAACTTGGCCAAAGATCCAAACTAAATAATGAACTCTTCCCTAGATTTACACTATATGCCCTCCTGGAAGATTCAGGTATGTTCAAACCATACAAAACAAAGCCAACTTTGTGTTAAGATGTAAAACAGCTGGGCATGGTGGCTCAGCACTTTGGGAAAGCAGAGATGAGAGAATTCCCTGAGCCCAGGAGCTCGAGATCAGCCTGGGCAATTTAGCAAGACCTCGTCTCTACAAGAAATCAAAAAATTAGCTTAGGTGGTAGTCCCAGCTACTTGGGAAACTGAGGTGGAAGGATCGCCTGAGCCCAGTAGATTGAGGCTGTGGTGGCCAGATCGTGCCACTGCATTCCAGCCTGGGCAACAGAGTGAGACTCTGACTCAAAAAAAAAAAAGAAACATAAACCAGAAGTCGACTGCAGCCACCGTGAGCATCCAACCCCGGGACTTTCATTGGGTGATGGCAGTGGCCTGCGTAGGACAGTCAGGACATTGCAGACTCCTGCCTCCTCTGGCCTGTGTCCCCTCAATGCCCTAATTCATATGGTACTCAGAAATGCACACAGATACTCAGACATTCCTGTGGTCATGTAGCCTGCCCTGGGAACCCCTGGTTTAGATCACTTATCCCGGGGCCCCAATCTTCCCCACCAAGCCCTAGACAGAGGGACAGAGGCCAGGGAGCCCAGGGAGCCCAGGAATGAGTGTGGATTTAGAGAGAGGCCTCCTTGGTCTATTCCTTGACAATGTCCCACCAGAGAGCAAGGGGATACGTGTGAAGTCAGAGCCAGGTTTATGAACTTAGCACATAGTGCATCATGGGAGCATCTCGGTAAGAGGATGGTAGGATTTGTTACAGGATTTGGATTTGCGCTATGTGATTGGAGGAGGTTCAGGGAGATGGGCTTTACTCAGAATTTCAGGAGGTGAGGGTAATTCTGCCATTCGGTACCTTGATTTTTATCTGGAAGATTCCCCCAGCCCAGATGTGATGGGCAGGGAGCAGCGGTCACTCTCAGCAGCCAACAGAGGGCACTGCTGGGTCACTTTGTGGGTTGGAACAGCTTCACTTTCCATCTGTTAGACTTGGTGGTGCGTGGGCTGGTTTAGGCCCTTTATGCTGAGGGGTCTACTCCAATACTAGTGTCTGAGATCTCTTATGAGAATGCCACAGTCCCCCGTGGGTACTGTCAGGTGCACTGCTCTCTTTCTCATACCACGAACACCACCTGGGTTCTGAGACCCCCACGGCCAGCTTGCCTGGAGGAAGGCAGGGATCATTCAGCAGCCCCGTAACAGAGGAGGGAGAGGCAAAGGCAGAGGGGGGCAAAGCACCAGAAACAGACCCCAGGAGGGGCAGAAGATGCCTCCCCACTTACCCCAACCTGGAGGCAATCCAAGGGAGAGAGGGCCCTTCCATGGACTCTTCACCCCAATAGACAGCAGACCTTGCACTTGAATGAGTGCCACAGAGTGACTAGATTTGATTTTCTTCCAAGAGTGTCAGAGATCAAAGAGTCTTGAAAAAATAAAGCTGGCCAGGAGTGGTGATTCAAGCCTGTAAGCCCAGCACTTTGGGAGACCGAGGTGAGCAGATTGCCTGACCCCATGATCCGAGAATAACCTGGGCAACTTGGTGAGACCTCATCTCTACAACAACAACAACAACAACAAAAAAAATTAGCTGGGAGTGGTAGCACATGCCTGTGCTTTTGGCTACTTGGAAGATGGAGGTGGAAGAATTGCCTGAGCCCAGCAGGTTGACGCTTGAGGTAGCAGTAAGCGTGCCACTGCACTCCAACTTGGGCGATGGAGTGAGACTCCAACTCAAATAAATAAAATAAATACCTAAATTAAAAAATAAAGCTACAATTTAGCACACCGAGTTTGCAACTCTGAAATCTGGATGTACTACAAATAGATGTAAACAGCTACTCTGGAATTTGGTTTGCATTTTACTAGGGAATGGTGTGTAGTTTATTAACCAACAACTGAGCGTTTCACAATTCCAAGGTATTCCAGAAGGGTTTGGGTACGTTTCTGCTGCAAAACCAGGGAAAACTGATCTCCCAAGTGTTGGTAAAAGGAGGACAAGAACACTGCCCAGCTTGGGCCTGGGGGGCTGCAAGTGTTTGATGGCTCCAGAGTCCAGGGCCTGCTGCCCCTTCCTGGCCTCCTGCCCTCTCTTGGACGTGGCCAGTCCAGGGGCTGCTGACCCTGCTATGAGGATTTATTTTCCAAACCTCTGTGAGCCTCATTCTCTTCTTCCTCTCTAGGACTTCCATAAGTCCGCATGCGAGATGCTGAACAGCACACCCCATGCAATGGGACATTTGAGATTCCTCCTGCTCCACTAGGACTCACGGCACAAGCCGGCGCCCAGTCTTCACTGGAGTGCCTAACTCCCCCTCTTCCCTTAGCAGGGTGGGGATTACGGTGAGGAGAGTGGGGCACTCACCATGGATAAAAACTTTAAAAGGACACTGGAAAGCTCAGTCATCAAAATATATGTGATAATGAAATATCTAAAATCAAAAATAATGCAAAAATCCCAGCACTTTGGGAGGCTGAGGTGGGAGAATTGGTTGAGTCCAAGGAGTTCAAGACTGGTGTGGGCAACATAGTGAGACCTCATCTCTTCAAAAAAAATTTTTAAATTAGCCAGGCGTGGTGGTGTGTGCCTGTAGCCCCTGCTACTCGGGAGGCTGAAGTGAAAGGATTGCCTAAGCCCATGAGGTGGAGGCTGTGGTGAACCATGATCGTGCCACTGCATTCCAGCCTGGGCAACAGAGTGAAACTCTGACAAAAAAAAAAAAGTAACCAGACGCAGTGGCTCAAGCCTGTAATTCCAGCACTTTGGGAGGCCGAGGCGAGAGGATTGCCTGAGCTCAGGGGTTTGAGACTAGCCTGGGCAACTTGGTGAGACCTTGTCTCTAAAATAAATAAATAAATAATTAGCCGGGCGTGGTGGCACACGCCTGTAGTTCCAGCTACTTGGAAGGCCGAGGTGGAAGGATTACCTGAGCCCAGCGGGTTGAAGTTGTGGTGGCCGGGAGCATGCCGCTGCCCTCCAGCCTGGGCGACAAAGTGAGACTCCAACTCAA